>NC_069502.1:1177076059-1177278583 GCF_027579735.1 Bombina bombina
TTGTACTTATTTATTTTTCAGTGGTATCAGTTTGTATATAGGCTTTGACGATTCTGTAATATATTCATATTATTCATAGGGCTTCTAAAGCTGTTTAACTTATTCATACTTACAGGTATGTGTTTACATTTTTTTTTTTAAATTTTCAAAGGCTTTATTGAAGAATTTCACAAAATACAGTAAATATATGAAAAAGGACAATTACAACGGCAAATAATATAGCAAATGACATGAATGTCCAGCAAAATCAAATACCACTCAAAACAGAAATAATCCAAAATAAACATCCGAGGTGATGAAAGTGCTCAGAATGAGGGACTTGATAACATGCCACAGAGGAGGGACTTAACGTCCCCGGATACACTTAACGGAAATGTATGAGGAATAGAGAGAATGGGGGAGGGAAGAGGACAAGGATGAGGGGGGGGTGAAGCAGTGTCCAGTCAGGAGGCAAGTGGGCAGGGTTAGGAGAGGTATTTAGTCACTGGTCAAAGGGTTCGGTTTCCAGGTCGTGTCAAAATGAAGTTGCCAGTCTGCCCAAATTAATTCAAAGAGGTCAGAGGTGCCTACTTTGTAATAGATATCCTTCTCCATAGTGTACAGGTAGGCCATTGTGGAGCTGATTTTAGACCACTTAGGGGGGCATTCGCTCTTCCAAGCGCAAGCAATGGAGTGCTTAATAGCCATAAAAAGATATATGCATATATAGGAGTGGTGTTTGTGGACGGGGTGTAGGCCTACGTGTAGAAGAGCTACTGCAGGTGATTTATGAAGAGAGATGCCCAGTTTGGAGAGAACCCGAAAGCACGTGTTCCATAGGGGGCGAAGCTTAGGGCAGTCCCACCATATATGCAAGGCGTTAACCCTCTGGCCACAATTTCTCCAACAGTCGGGAGATGCATTCGGGAATATTTTATGGAGCCTAGCAGGGACATAGTACCAGTGTACTAATAATTTGTAATATGTTTCAAACAAAGTAGTGCAATGAATAGATTTACGGGTAAGTTCAAAGGTGCGTCCCCAAATCTCCATTGAGAAGGACGACCCTAAAAGGGCCTCGTGTTTACATTTTTACAATGTTGTTATTTACAATGTATAGTATCACATCTTATCACGGCAATATAAGTGTGCTGACTTTCTATTGGCGATTATGTAGCCAATCACAGGATGACACATATTTGCCCAATCATATGCTGCCACGTATTTCATTTTGACAGCGTGCTCTCTTTACGAGACGAGCCATTTACTGAAGCATTACCTCTTGAGCAAGTCGGGTCGGAACCGAAGAAACGCGTTGAGGATTTTAAAGTCCAGAGAGCCTACCGACACAGGCAGAAACTATTGTGTGTTGTTCCGCAATCCTGGGATAGTAAGGCACTCGGGCCAAACAAAAAACGCTGTGACCACAGGAAGGATTAAGCGCCGTAAAAGCGGACACTCATTTGCCTTGGATTGGAGGACTCTTGGCGATACTAATTTTGTGCACATTTTATTCCATTATCTGTTTTTATTTGCGCTACATTCAGTGTAATATATACTTTTACTCTCCGGTTGCGCTCTTTTCCTCTTTTTGTATTTCAAGTTTCCTCTCAGAGGCGGATCACAGTCCACTCCGTGCTATTGGAGCAGCACCTATCGGCATCACTACCTGAGTTCGTTATTTGAAGTTACAGGCACTATCACCTGAGTACAAAATCATCTTAGCGGAAAGACTCCACCAAAGATTTTAATCCACCCAGGTTCTCACCAAAACCAGCAGGTGTGATATTCTACTCGATCTGATGTTCTTTACATTATTTGGGGTGCCTTTGCATTGACTATTTATCACTTTTTATTATTGTTATTATGTTACAATTTTTTTATTTGTTTCATGCAACATTTTATGTCGTTTTTTCTTGTGTAATATTCCATATCATAGCTGGGAAGCGCAGGCTTTACATTCCTTTCCTAAACGATTTACCCCAAAACACCCCCTAACTTTAAATTAAAGTTACAATATAACTACCTTAAAATAAATAAAAACTTACCTATGAAATAAAAAAAAAACTAAACTTAAACTATAAAAAAACCTAACATTACTATTTTAAAACAATTAAAGATACCAAAAAAAAAAAACCTAAATTACAAAATTAAAAAATCCTAACACTATGAAAAAAACAAAAACCTAACATTACAAAAAATAACAAAGTCTAAAATTTTGAAAAATAAAAAAAATCTGGAGGGTCCTCTACATGTGATCGTCTGCTGCACACTGAAGATTGAATGCAAGGTACCCCTTTTATATTGGGGTACCTTGCATTCCTATTGGCTAACATTTTCATATCAGCCAATAGGTTGAAAGCTACTTAAATCCTATTGGCTGTTCAAATCAGCTAATAGGATTTAAGCAGCTCCCATCTTATTTGCTGAAATGTTCAAATTTTGAAAATTTCAGCCAATAGGAATGCAAGGTACCCCAATATAAAACGAGTACCTTGCATTCAATCTTCAGTGTGCGGCAGATAATCGCATGAAGAGGACCCTCCATGCTGGATGTCTGCGCGGCCGCCATTCCAGCTCTGCTCCGCGCCACCGGTATGAAGAAAGAAGATGGCCCATGCTGGATAAAGATGGATCCGCCTGGAAGAAGACCTTCACTGCCAGACTTCAGGAATGGTGAGTACCTTTGTCGGGGTTAGTGTTAGGTTTTTTGTTTTATTTTTGGGGTGGTTTTTTTTCTTAGATTAGGACTTTTTTTGTGTTTTTAATGGGCTAGTGTGGGTGGGGGGTTGTATTGTTGGTGGGACTTTGTCATTTTTTGGGGGTAAAGGAGCTGATTACTTTAGGGCAATGCACTACAAAAGGCCCTTTTAATGGCTATTGGTAGTTTAGTGTTAGATTAGGGGGTGTTTTATTTTGTGGTGGCTTTATAGGGGTATTAGATTAAGTTTAATTTATAGGGGTATGATATTAAGTTTAATTTTTTTATTTTGGATAATTTAGTTTATTTTTTGTAATCTTTTTAATAATTTTAGATTTTGCTATTTTTTGTAATGTTAGTTTTTTTTTTTTTAGTAGTGTTAGGATTTTTTCATTTTGTAATTTAGCTTTTTATTTTTGGTATATTTTATTTTTTAAAATTAGTGATGTTAGGTTTATTTATAGTTTAAGCTTAGGTTTAAACTATAAATAAAAGGTAAGTTTTTATTTATTTTAAGGTAGTTATATTGTAAGATTAATTTAGGGGAGTGTTAGGTTTAATTTAGTTTGTTGCGATGTGGGAGTTTGGGGGTTTAGGGGTTAATTGGTTTAGTTGAGTATTTGCGATGTGGGTGTTTGGCGGTTTAGGGATTAATAGGTTTAGGTTAGTATTTGCGATGGGGGTGGCGGATTAGGGGTTAATAGTTTTATTTTGGTGTTAGCGATGTAGGGCGTCGGCGGTTTAGGGGTTAATGTTTATTTAGTGTTGGCGATGAGGGGGCGGCAGATTAGGGGTTAATACTTTAATTTAGTGTTGGCAGATTAGGGGTTAATAGGTTTATTATAGTATTTGCAATGCGAGGGGATGGTGGTCTAGGAGTTAATAGGTAGTTTATGGGTGTTAGTGTGCTTTGTAACATTTTTGTTATGAGTTTTGTGAAACATTTTTGATTCGCAAAATCCATAACTACTGGTCTTTGATAGTGGAATGGATCGTGATGGTATAAGCTATAACGCTAGCGGAATAGCCGGACCGAACAACCTGTAATACAGGTGAGCTGAATATTGGATTGTTGCGGTATAAACTAAAACGCTAGCGGTATAGCCATACCGCCGCAATTTGTAATACGGGTGAGCTGACTATTCCGCTCGCAAAGGCCAATATTTAGCGGTATAGCCGTACATTTTGATGCATACTAAATAACCACTGCCAGGTGTATTGGCTTCACAGCAAAGTTTAAAAAAAAATATTGACCAGAAATACACTCCAGCAAACATGCTTTTCAAGTCTATGATGGTATGATCTTACCCTATTTGTTCAATGCTTTCACAATTAGGTTGTTTACTTCTTTAAGTTGCTTAAACACACCAGTCCATGATCAGAGCCATACCAATCTGTTTAATATTATCAAGGTAATTCTACATTTTTGTAACACCTTTACCCCTTTGTCAGCAGGGATGGTTCAAGACACAAAAATTTGGAGGTGCAAAAAGATAACCACTAAGCTACAAATCCTGACTGCAGAGGGTATTAATGGAGAACCTCATCTTCTGTTACCTATTTCTTTATTTTTTTAAATCCCTCCTTTACCTCTCTTCTTCTCCTAGAGCTCTAAACATGTTTAAAAAATTGCCTAGCAAGTATAAACCATCTTGTACCTAGTTTGGGAGTTCTTACACTAATGAACACACCCCCTAGAGCTGACACTCACTAAAGAAAACAGTGTATTATCCCAGAGCAGAGGGATAAGAAACCTAACATTTTTTTTTTATTAAAGTTTATACACAAGATTACAAACAATGAAGGCTTTTCTCAACTTTTACGAGAATGTAAATCTTATTCTTTAACCCTAATGTGGAGTGTAGTTATACCCCATACTAAATATAGTGGTCTCTCTTGGAGCTCTAGTATTATTATATATTAGTGAAGGAAAACTATAGGGGGTATGTAGCAAGTAGAAAACATATAGAGCCACTCTTGGGCCCTTAGCAATATGTGCTTACATTTTGACAAAGAAAAACATAAATCTAGCAATCATAAACATAGATATATGGAGGAGGTTTTATGTGAGCCATTCTATATTTGAAGGGAGGATAAGATGCATGATCAGCAAACAAATGTTAAAGGGACAGTCTACACCAGAATTGTTATTGTTTAAAAAGATAGATAATCCCTTTATTACCCATTCCCCAGTTGTGCATAACCAACAGTTATATTACTATATGTTTTACCTCTGTGATTACCTTGTATCTAAGCCTCTGCAGACTGCCCCCTTATCTAAGTGCTTTTGACAGATATGCAGTGTAGCCAATCAGTGCAGACTCCTAAATAACTCCACGGGAGTGAGCACAATGTTATCTACCACCAAGGGAACAAAGCAAATTTAGTGATAAAAGTAAATTGGAAAGTTGTTTAAAATTGCATGCTCTATCTGAATCATGAAAGTTTAATTTTGACTAGACTGTCCCTTTAAGTTCTGAGTCACATTGGGTAATTGTTCTAGTGTAGTTGGTGGGAGTAGTGTAGTGTAGAATATTGAATTGCCTTAAATGTACATGGATTATAAACTTCTACTAAGATATTATCTATATCTAACAAAAAAAGTTAGCTTTAGTTCTATAGGGATTTGAGAAATCTTCAATATTAATAGGACTATAAAATACAGCTATTGAGATAGAAACTGTATAGCTCATATAATTTGAAAACTCATATTATAATAACCACTATCCACAGGGAAGTAGATATATAGTACCTTCACTAGACAACCATATATATTAGATATTTCTAGATAGAAAAAGCATATAACAAAAACTAGATGCTTATATACTGTATATTTGAAAGCTGAAGTGGAACATAGGTAACAATTGTTATTAGACGCAGTGTAACTCCAACTGAGTAAACTACATAGTGACTCATTTTTTATCTGCATGAAGATTAAACTCTACTAGCTCACAGGGGATTCACATCAATAGATCTTCATAGATTAGAGTTAGCTGTCACACAAAATGTTGGTGTTGCTAAATAGTAGTGGTATGCAATTAGGGAAAACATAATTTATGCTTACCTGATAAATTTATTTCTCTTGTGGTGTATCCAGTCCACGGATCATCCATTACTTGTGGGATATTCTCCTTCCCAACAGGAAGTTGCAAGAGGATCACCCACAGCAGAGCTGCTATATAGCTCCTCACCTAACTGCCATATCCAGTGATTCGACCGCAGACAAGCAGAGAAAGGAGAAACCATAGGGTGCAGTGGTGACTGTAGTTTAACGTTAAAAAATACCTGCCTTAAAATGACAGGGCGGGCCGTGAACTGGATACACCACAAGAGAAATACATTTATCAGGTAAGCATAAATTATGTTTTCTCTTGTAAGGTGTATCCAGTCCACGGATCATCCATTACTTGTGGGATACCAATACCAAAGCTAAAGTACACGGATGAAGGGAGGGACAAGGCAGATACTTAAACGGAAGGTACTACTGCCTGTAAAACCTTTCTCCCAAAAATAGCCTCCGAAGAAGCAAAAGAATCAAATTTATAGAATTTTGAAAAGGTATGAAGCAAAGACCAAGTCTTGCAAATCTGTTCAACAGAAGCCTAATTTTTAAAGGCCCATGTGGAAGCCACGGCTCTAGTAGAATGAGCTGTAATCCTTTCAGGAGGCTGCTGGCCAGCAGTCTCATAAGCTAAGCGGATTATGCTTCTTATCCAAAACGAAAGAGAGGTTGCTGAAGCCTTTTGGCCTCTTCTCTGTCCAGAGTAGACAACAAACAAAGCAGATGTTTGACGAAAATCTTTAGTAGCTTGTAAATAATACTTTAAAGCACGAACCACGTCAAGATTGTGTAATAGACGTTCCTTCTTTGAAGAAGGATTAGGACACAGTGACGGAACAACAATCTCCTGATTGATATTCTTATTAGATACCACCTTAAAGGGACACTGTACCCAAAATTTTTCTTTTGTGATTCAGATTGAGCATGAAATTTTAAGCAACTTTCTAATTTACTCCTATTATCAAATTTTCTTCATTCTCTTGGTATATTTATTTGAAATGCAAGAATGTAAGTTTAGATGCCGGCCCATTTTTGGTGAACAACCTGGGTGTCCTTGCTGATTGGTGGATAAATTCATCCACCAATAAAAAAGTGCTGTCCAGAGTACTGAAACCAAAAAAAAGTTTAGATGCTTTCTTTTTCAAATAATGATAGCAAGAGAACGAAGAAAAATTGATAATAGGAGTAAATTAGAAAGTTGCTTAAAATTGCATGCTCTTTCTGAATTACAAAAGAAAAAAATTGGGTTCAGTGTCCCTTTAAGTAAAAACCCAGGTTTGGTACGCAGAACTACCTTATCTGCATGGAAGATCAGATAAGGAGAATCACATTGTAAGGCAGATAACTCGGAAACTCTACGAGCCGAGGAAATAGCTACCAAAAAAGAACTTTCCAAGATAAAAGTTTGATATCTATGGAATGAAGAGGTTCAAACGGAACCCCTTGAAGAACTTTAAGAACCAATTTTAAGCTCCATGGCGGAGCAACAGGTTTAAACATAAGCTTGATTCTAACTAAAGCCTGACAAAATGCCTGAACGTCTGGAACATCCGCCAGACATTTGTGCAAAAGAATAGACAGAGCAGAAATCTGTCCCTTTAAGGAACTAGCTGACAATCCTTTTTCCAATCCTTCTTGGAGAAAAGATAATATCTTGGGAATCCTGACCTTACTCCATGAGTAACCCTTGGATTCACACCAATAAAGATATTTACGTCATATCTTATGATAGATTTTCCTGGTGACAGGCTTTCGTGCCTGAATTAAGGTATAAATGACTGACTCAGAGAAGCCACGCTTTGAAAAAATCAAGCGTTCAATCTCCAGGCAGTCAGTCTCAGAGAAATTAGATTTGGATGGTTGAAAGGCCCTTGAAGTAGAAGGTCCTGTCTCAGCGGCAGAGTCCATGGTGGAAAGAATGACATGTCCACCATATCTGCATACCAAGTCCTGCGTGGCCACGCAGGCGCTATCAAAATCACCGATGCTCTCTCCTGCTTGATTTTGGCAATCAGACGAGGGAGCAGAGGAAACGGTGGAAACACATAAGCCAGGTTGAAAGACCAAGGTGCTGCTAGAGCATCTATCAGCGTCGCTTTGGGATCCCTGGACCTGGATCCGTAACATGAGACGCCATGAGATCCAGTTCTGGTTTGCCCCAACAATGAATCAATTGTGCAAACACCTCCGGATGGAGTTCCCACTCCCCCGGATGAAAAGTCTGACGACTTAGAAAATCCGCCTCCCAGTTCTATACACCTGGGATATGGATAGCTGATAAGTGGCAAGAGTGAATCTCTGCCCAGCGAATTATCTTTGAGACTTCTAACATCGCTAGGGAACTCCTTGTTCCCCCTTGATGGTTGATGTAAGCCACAGTCGTGATGTTGTCCGACTGAAATCTGATGAACCTCATTGTCGCTAGCTGAGGCCAAGCCTGAAGAGCATTGAATATCGCTCTCAGTTCCAGAATGTTTTTTGGAAGGAGTGTCTCCTCCTGAGTCCACGATCCCTGAGCCTTCAGGGAGTTCCAGACTGCCCCCCAGCCTAGAAGGCTGGTATCTGTCGTTACAATTGTCCAATCTGGCCTGCGAAAGGTCATACCTTTGGACAGATGGACCCGAGATAGCCACCAGAGAAGAGAATCCCTGGTCTCTTGATCCAGATTTAGTAGAGGGGACAAATCTGTGTAATCCCCATTCCACTGACTGAGCATGCAGAGTTGCAGCGGTCTGAGATGTAGGCGTGCAAACGGCACTATGTCCATTGCCGCTACCATTAAGCCGATTACTTCCATACACTGAGCCACCGAAGGGCAAGAAGTGGAATAAAGAACACGGCAGGAATTTAGAAGTTTTGATAACCTGGACTCTGTCAGGTAAATCCTCATTTCTACAGAATCTATTAGAGTTCCCAGAAAGGAGACTCTTGTGAGAGGGGATAGAGAACTCTTTTCTTCGTTCACCTTCCACCCATGCGACCTCAGAAATGCCAGAACTATGTCCGTATGAGACTTGGCAATTTGGAAATTTGACGCCTGTATCAGGATGTCGTCTAAATAAGGGGCCACTGCTATGCCCCGCGGTCTTAGGACCGCCAGAAGTGACCCCAGAACCTTCGTAAATATTCTTGGGGCTGTAGCTAATCCAAAGGGAAGAGCTACAAACTGGTAATGCCTGTCTAGGAAGGCAAACCTGAGAAACCGATGATGATCTTTGTTTATCGGAATGTGAAGATAAGCATCCTTTAAATCCACTGTAGTCATATATTGACCCTCCTGGATCATAGGTAGGATGGTACGAATAGTCTCCATCTTGAATGTTGGAACTCTGAGGAATTTGTTTAAGATCTTGAGATCTAAAATTGGTCTGAAGGTTCCCTCTTTTTTGGGAACCACAAACAGATTTGAGTAAAATCCCTGTCCCTGTTCCTCCTTTGGAACTGGATGGATCACTCCCATAACTAGGAGGTCTTGAACACAGTGTAAGAATGCCTCTCTCTTTATCTGGTTTGCAGATAATTGTGAAAGGTGAAATCTCCCTTTTGGAGGGGAAGCTTTGAAGTCCAGAAGATATCCCTGGGATATAATTTCCAACGCCCAGGGATCCTGGACATCTCTTGCCCAAGCCTGGGCGAAGAGCGAAAGTCTGCCCCCTACTAGATCCGTTACCGGATAGGGGGGCCGATCCATCATGCTATCTTAGAGGCAGCAGCAGGCTTTTTGGTCTGCTTGCCTTTGTTCCCGGTCTGGTTAGGTTTCCAGACCGACTTGGACTGAGCAAAAGCTTCCTCTTGTTTTGCATTAGAGGAAGTTGATGCCGCACTCGCCTTGAAGTTTCGAAAGGCACGAAAATTAGTCTGTCTGGCCCTTGATTTGGACCTATCCTGAGGAAGGGCATGACCTTTTCCTCCAGTGATATCAGAAATGATCTCCTTCAAACCAGGCCCGAATAGGGTTTGCCCCTTGAAGGGAATGTTAAGCAGCTTAGACTTTGAAGTAACGTCAGCTGACCATGATTTAAGCCATAGCGCCCTGCGCGCCTGAATAGCAAAACCAGAATTCTTAGCCGTTAGTTTAGTCAAATGAACAATGGCATCAGAAACAAAAGAATTGGCTAGCTTAAGTGCTCTAAGCTTGTCAAGTATGTCATCCAATGGGGTCTCTAGCTGTAAAGCCTCTTCCAGAGACTCAAACCAGAAAGCCGCAGCATCAGTGACTGGGGCAATGCATGCAAGGGGCTGTAGAATAAAACCTTGTTGAATAAACATTTTCTTAAGGTAACCCTCTAACTTTTTATCCATTGGATCTGAGAAAGCACAACTGTCCTCGACAGGGATAGTAGTACGCTTAGCTAGGGTAGAAACTACTCCCTCCACCTTAGGAACTGTCTGCCATAAGTCCCGTGTGGTGGCATCTATTGGAAACATTTTCTTAAAAATAGGAGGGGGAGAGAACGGCACACCTGGTCTATCCCATTCCTTAGTAATAATTTCTGTAAACCTTTTAGGTATTGGAAAAACATCAGTGCACACCGGTACTGCATAGTATTTATCCAATTTACACAATTTCTCTGGCACTGTAATTGTGCCACAGTCATTCAGAGCAGCTAAAACCTCCCTGAGCAATACGCGGAGGTGTTCAAGCTTAAATTTAAATGTAGACATATCAGAATCAGGTTGAATCCTCTTCCCTGAGTCAGAAACATCACCCACAGAAAGAAGCTCTCCTTCCTCGGCTTCTGCATATTGTGAGGGAGTATCAGACATAGCTCTTAAAGCGTCAGTATGCTCTGTATTTCTTCTAACTCCAGAGCTGTCTCGCTTTCCTCTAAACCCAGGTAGTCTGGATAATACCGCTGACAGAGTATTATCCATGACCGCCGCCATGTCTTGTAAAATAAACGCTATGGGTGCACTAGATGTACTTGGTGCCATTAGAGCGTGAGTCCCTTGAGCGGGAGTCAAAGGGTCTGACACGTGGGGCGAGTTAGTCGGCATAACTTCCCCCTCGTCAGATTCCTCTGGTGATAAATTTTTTAAAGACAGAATATGATCTTTATTACTTAAAGTGAAATCAGTACATTTGGTACACATTCTAAGAGGGGGTTCCACCATGGCTTCTAAACATAATGAACAAGGAGTTTCCTCTATGTCAGACATGTTTAAACAGACTAGCAATGAGACCAGCAAGCTTGGAAAACACTTTAAATCAAGTTAACAAGCAAAAAATAAAAATGGTACTGTGCCTTTAAGAGAAACAAATTTTGTCAGAATTTGAAAAACAGTGAAAAAAGGCAGTTAAACCAAGGAAATTTTTACAGTGTGTATAATAAGCTAACAGAGCATTGCACCCATTTGCAAATGGGTGATTAACCCCTTAGTTCAAAAAACGGATCAAAAAAACGATATAGACAGTCACAACAAACTGCCACAGCTCAGCTGTGGCCCTACCTTCCCAAACAAACGACTTTGGAAAGCCTAAGAGCCCTTTAGAGAGGTCATTTTATGACACCACACTATAGCATTCAGGGGACTCTTGGAGGAAGCTGGATGTCTCAGTCTGTAAAAGTTACTGCGCAAAAAGGCACTAAACTAGGCCCCTCCCACTCATAGTAACACAGTGGAAAGCCTCAGGAAACTGTTTCTAGGCAAATTTAAGCCAGCCATGTGGAAAAAAACTAGGCCCCAATAAAGTTTTATCACCAAAGTATATATAAAAACGTTTAAACATGCCAGTAAACGTTTTATATTGTAAATATAAAAGAGTATTACCTCAGAAAGTAAGCATGATACCAGTCGTTATTAAATCACTGTATTCAGGCTTACCTTACATAAATTTGGCATCAGCAGCATTTTCTAGCATTCACATCTTCTAGAAAAATCTTAACTGCACATACCTCATAGCAGGATAACCTGCACGCCATTCCCCCGCTGAAGTTATCTCTCTCTTCAGTCATGTGTGAGAACAGCAATGGATCTTAGTTACAACCTGCTAAGATCATAGAAATCAAAGGTAGATTCTTCTATTTTTCTGCCTGGAACAAAATAGTACAACTCCGGTACCATTTAAAAATAATAAACTTTTGATTGAAGCAAAATAACAGCTACATTTCACCACTTCTCTCTTACTAGAAACATAGATATTGACGGCAGATAAGAGCCATAGGCCCAGCAAGTCTGCCCGACCTTACCTAACAGTATAAACTTATCTAGTTCGTAGGATAGCCTTATGCTTGTCCCATGCATTTTTAAAGTCCCCCACAGTGTTTGTTGCTACTACCTCTTGAGGAAGTTTATTCCATAAATCAATCACTCTTTCTGTAAAGAAGTGCTTCCTCAAATTACTCCTGAATCTACTACCCTTTAGCTTGAGCTCATGACCCCTTGTTCTTGAATTTTCCATTTTATGTAAAATACCCACAGCCTCAGTTTTACTAAACCCTTTAATGTACTTGAAAGTTGCTATCATATCACCTCTTTCCCTTCTCTCCTCTAAGCTATACATATTTAGGTCATTGAGCCTACCCTGGTAAGTTTTATTTTTTAGACCATGTACCATTTTGGTAGCCCTCCTTTGCACAGATTCAAGTTTGTTAATATCCTTCTGAAGATATGGCCTCCAGAACTGCACACAATACTCAAGATGAGGCCTAACTAATGATCTATAAAGTGGCATAAGAACCTTACTATTTCTGCTGAAAATACCTCTACCAATACATCCAAGCATTCTGCTAGCCTTACTCGCTGCATTACTACATTGTTTAATAAGTTTTAAATCATCTAAAATAATAATTCCCAAGTCCTGTTCCTCGTCTGTAACAGTCAGTAAAGTGTCATTGAGTCTGTAATTAACATTTGGATTTTTCTTCCCTAAATGCATTATTTTACACTTTGCTGTGTTAAACTTTAGATTCCAGTCGTTTGTCCAATCCTCCAATTGTTGTATATCACTTCTCATTTTGTCTACCCCCCCTGGAACATCCACTCTGTTGCAAATTTTTGTATCATCTGCAAAGAGACATACTTTCCCCTGTAGCCCTTTGCTGATATCGCAGATAAATATATTAAACAAAACAGGCCCCAGAACTGACCCCTGAGGAACACCACTAGTAACAGCCCCCTCTGCTGAATGAACTCCATTTACTAAGACACTTTGTTTTCTGTCCTTAAGCCAGCATTCCACCCAGTTTACAATTTTTGAATCTAGACCAAGGAGATATAGTTTGTGAATAAGTTTATTGTGTGGGACGGTGCCAAATGCTTTGCTGAAATCTAGATATGCTACATCAACCGCTCCTCCCTTGTCTAATACTTTTGTTACATAATCAAAGAATTAGATTAGTCTGACATGATCTCCCTGAAGTAAAACCATGCCGATTTTGGTCCTCTAAATTGTTTGTCTTTATGTAAGTCATAATTCTTTCTTTTAAGAGGCTTTCCATTAATTTCCCTACTACTGAAGTTAAACTAACTGGCCTGTAGTTGCCAGATTCTTCTCTACTGCCCTTTTTATGAAGAGGTATTACATTTGCTATTCTCCAATCATCTGGGACAGCTCCTGTTAATAGTGACTGATTAAACAGATCAGTTAATGGGACAATTAGCACTGATCGAAGTTCTTTTAAAACCCTTGGATGAATATTATCAGGACCCACTGCCTTTGTAACATTTATTTTGATAATGCTACCTCCATGTTTGTTGAGAGTTGCAAGAGAATGACTGGATATGGCAGTTAGGGGAAGAGCTATATAGACAGCTCTGCTGTGGGTGTCCTCTTGCAACTTCCTGTTGGGAATGAGAATATCTGTGATAACCAAAAGTTATCTAATAGTGTGATAATTAGAATATGAAAAATAAAGGTTTTGTTGCTCTTTTCTTAAAATAAGCAAGAGAAAATGATTTATTAAACTTACTTATTTAAGGTGAGTCATTAATTTTGTAATTGATAGAATAATATGAAACTTCACTAAGATACGAATATATAAATATTCAGGAAAGATTATGAGTAACTGAGATTTAAGTTCAGAGTATGTCATATGTGTTACAGAATAATGCAACAGTTAATGCTGATTAAAGCAGATTAAGCAAAGCAAAGGTTTAGACTGCTTGATAAAGTAAAGGTAATTTCTTCACGCACTCACACTTTCACGCAATAAAATATATACACAGTCCAGACATACTAGCTTGAATCCCAAACCGCAATATACTGAGTCAGATGAAAATCACAATAAAGGTTATAGATATCTCCAATAACAAACAATGGTGTTTAAGGTTTAACCTTTATGAGTGAATAAATTGTAGCGTGGAGAGCGGTACTTATCTTAACAGTAGCAGTGGTAAGAAGCGTGGAGAGCGGTAATGCCTTTTAGAAATAAAGGCTGAGAGGTAAGTTGCAGCTCTTAGGTTCAGCGTCTGTTTGGTGTGAGCGCGACTTCGGCGTGGTGAAAGAAGTTCCGATTGGCGGATGAATCCGGAAGATGATCCCGGTCTGAATAGAGGTAACTGTAGATACCCAGCGGGTATCGAAGGCGAAGTAAAAGACCTGAAGGTTAAAGCAACAATAGCACAATGTGGTAGTAGCTCCACAGAGGAGCAAGGAGAAGTGATAAACAGCTTCAATTTTCAGGCCCTGATTGAGGGGTAAGCACTTCCTTAAATAGGAAGGAAGTGCTTATGCAGGTTCAGATTTAAAGAGATATCACAATATCCCACAAGTAATGGATGATCCGTGGACTGGATACACCTTACAAGAGAAATATTAATATTTGGTTGGCTGAATACGTTTCACGTGTTCATAACGATTACTGTGTAAATTATGCACCATAGATGTATTTAAAAACATTCATTAATATTGCTGTACTGAGACATCAAGACAAATCATTATTCCATCATTATATTAAATGTGTGAAATGCTACCCACTATAGACAAATCTTAGGCCATGTAAACGGACGAACCCTTGTAATCATGTATGACACACTGTAGACAAGGATGACGCTCCGTAGACAAGGATGACACTAGACAAGGATGACACACTATAGACAAGGATGACGAATTCACCATACTAATTTATAATGCGCCATAGATGTATTTAAAAACATTAATTAATATTGCTGTACTGAGACAAGACAAATCATTAATCCATCATATTAAATGTGTGAAATGCTACACACTATAGACAAATCTTAGGCCATGTAAACTAGAGCTGCGCATCTTCACCTGTCTCACGATTCGATTACGATTATCATCGTAACGATTCGATTCTACGATGCATCGCGATGCATCACGATTACTGCACTATTTCTGCCCATTTTTTAAATTTTTCAGAAAAAAAATTCAAGCAGTCAAAATATTGAAATAAACTCTCTTTTTTATTTTATTAGCTCAAAAAAGGACACTCTTCCTGTGGCAAAGTCTGAACACAGCAGACAACAACAGTTTATAGAACAGTAAATACTAAATGGCAATTGTTGTATTGGTTTGGAAACAATATTATGGCATCAAACTGTAGTTACAGAGTACGTAGTGTAAAAAGTGCAGTGCTCGCACTCGCAGTGTACTTCTTCAATAAAAGAAAATATTTAAATGTATATTTTATATATGGTAACTAGTAAGTACACTATACACTTGTAAAGAAACATGAACAACAAATAAATGTCTAACCTATCTATGTTGGTTTTAATTTAATGTCTTTACTTACTTAGTAATAATAATATAATAATAGACATTAAATTAAAACCAAAATAGATAGGTTAAGCTTCAGTTACCACCATAATACCTTATTTGTGTGAAAATTTTCCTCCTCAGAAAACAAAACATAAATCCCTTATATACGGTACAAAATTACAGGTGCACTCCACTGTGCCTTCATGACTGTCAATTTGTGGCAAACAAACATCACGTGAATCTGGAACACAACACACAGCACAGAGTGTGCACACAACACACACGTGATTGTGACATATACAATTAGTTTACACAGTTACAGACTTAAAGTAGTACTAGAGAGACATTTAAAAAAAGTAGCATTGAACTGAACTATAACTACAGTTTCTTCTTGATGATTGATTATATTATCTTTATGGGATCACAAATATAATTAGTTACGGTAGTTATTAGTTACTGTTAAAGCAGTACTACACACAACTGAACAGTGACTGAGTCTGTCACTGAACACAGTACACAGCAGTCACAGTCACACACAAACAAACAATACTTAAAAAAGCACACAGACATCAAGGAGTAAATCATGGTGAAGAAAGGGTGGCACGCCACTCACCTGAGGTGTGTGTGCTTTATTTTTGTATTGTGCTGTTGTGTGTGTATGTGTGCTGCTGTACTGTCTGTGTCTGTAGTGTACAGTATATTTGTGATCCAATAAAGATTTACTCAAGGTTTACTCAAGGCTTTTCCTTCCCCTAATATAGTGGTTTGGCTTCAGTCTCACTCTCTGCACACTCATAGACAGTTAGACACTCAGTCACTAGACAAACACTAGAGACACAGTGGGACACACACAAACAAAAACATTCAAAGGCACCACAGCCAGTCAGCCATAGTCACACTCACACTCATAGACACTTAGACAGACACACATACAAACAAAAACATTCAAAGGCAGTTAAGGCACTCAGTCTCACACACACTCATAGATAGATACATACAAACAACATTCAAACTGGCACTCACTCACTCACAGTCATACTCACACACTCATAAAAACAGTTAGACAGTACACACATTGTTATTGTTAACTGGTTGGTTATATTAGGTTAACCCCTACAGATCTGCCTGGGAGTGGGATGGCATTTGGGATCATAAACAAAAACATATGATATCTTTCTTAAAGGGTCTATTTAAAATAGACAATTTTTAGTGTGAATAATCCCTTATGCAATATGCACTCACTGCATTGCAAACAATACAGGGGTGTGCTGTAAACAATAGCACAACATCTACAAAACAGAGCACTTCCTGATTGGCAAACATCACAGTAACACTAGAAGTAGTAATAGACATTATACAAGTAGCATTGAACTACTAGATTTACTAACTTTGATTATCTTTATGGGATTACAAATATATTGTTACACAACACACACACATACAGTCAAACAATACAAAAAAAAACATCATAAAAAGAGTGAATCATGGTGAAGAAGGGTGACACTGACACGCAGTGCGCGCATATGAGGTGTGTGTGCAGTTGTGTGTTGTTTCTTTTGTATTGTTTGTGTGTGTGTGACTGTGACAGTGAGTGACGTGGTCGGTCGTGTCGTGTAGTGTACTAGTATATTTTGTGATCCAACAGATTTACTCAAGATTTTAAGCTTCATTTTTCAAAAAGCTATAAGCTATATAAAAGTAACAAATATAAAATAACTTAACAGTAGTCTGCACTGGGCAGTGGGGCACACAGCACTTTCTTCGGATGTGCCAGAAAACATTAAATATTAATATAAACCTGAATCACTACTCAGAATTATGGAATATGTAGGTTTTTCTGTAAGAACACTAGTTGATCCACATGCTCTGGTTTGAGGGTGCTTCTTTTTGCCATTACCACATCTCCTGCAGTGGAGAAAATCCGCTCTGCAGACACGCTTGTATCTGGGATACACAAGAATCGCTTTGACAAATGAGAGAGGAGGGGAAATATGACCTCATGTACATGCCACCAGTTCAAAGGATCTTCAGTGAGAGGCAGAGATGGGGCTTTACAATATTTCTCTATTTCCTCTTCAGCCTTGGCATAGGGGGTCTTGGGTTCTATTGTACCTTCAGTGTCAGTGAAAGACTGTCCCAGCAAAGTCATGAGCAGCGATGTGGACTTTCTTTTGGGAGGAGAAGGGTTATCCTCCTCAATGGGTGATTCTTCTTCCAGAGTTTCTTTTCCCTCAGGCAGTGGCACTTCATCCACGTTTGTCCTCCTAGATGTAACTGTACTAGTACACTCAATCTGTGTTTGAACAAAAGAAAAGAAAAAATAGCATTCATTATTACCTCGAGCAGCCAGCCAGTTAATGCTATGTGTGTGCTCAGAGAGACGGTAACAGCTCACATTTATTAGGACTCGGGAGTGGACGGAGGAGGAAAGTTGACTGACTGTGGCGTTTTCAAACTGACTTATATAATAAACCTTGTACTCAAACTAGCTACTAAGCAAGCTACTGCTAGCTAGCTAACCCTATTTTGTTATGGATGGTATGTTCTATGTTTGTTTTCAATTTATACATTTTTAAAGAAAACAGAATTTATGCTTACCTGATAAATTACTTTCTCCAACGGTGTGTCCGGTCCACGGCGTCATCCATAACTTGTAGGAATATTCTCTTCCCCAACAGGAAATGGCAAAGAGCACAGCAAAAGCTGTCCATATAGCCCCTCCCAGGCTCCGCCCCCCCAGTTATTCGACCGACGGTTAGGAGAAAAAAAGGAGAAACTATAGGGTGCCGTGGTGACTGTAGTGTATAGAGAAATACATTTTTCAAACCTGATTAAAAAACCAGGGCGGGCCGTGGACCGGACACACCGTTGGAGAAAGTAATTTTTCAGGTAAGCATAAATTCTGTTTTCTACAACATTGGTGTGTCCGGTCCACAGTGTCATCCATAACTTGTGGGAACCAATACCAAAGCTTTAGGACACGGATGAAGGGAGGGAGCAAATCAGGTTACCTAAACAGAAGGCACCACGGCATGCAAAACCTTTCTCCCAAAAATAGCCTCCGAAGAAGCATAAGTATCAAATTTGTAGAATTTGGCAAAAGTGTGCAGAGAAGACCAAGTCGCTGCCTTACATATCTGATCAACAGAAGCCTCGTTCTTGAAGGCCCATGTGGAAGCCACAGCCCTAGTAGAGTGAGCTGTGATTCGTTCAGGAGGCTGCCGTCCGGCAGTCTCATAAGCCAATCGGATGATGCTTTTCAGCCAGAAAGAAAGAGAGGTAGCAGTAGCTTTTTGTCCTCTCCTCTTACCAGAATAAACGACAAACAAAGAAGAAGTTTGTCTGAAATCCTTTGTTGCTTCTAAATAGAACTTTAAAGCACGGACTACATCTAAATTGTGTAATAAACGTTCCTTCTTTGAAACTGGATTCGGACACAAAGAAGGAACAACTATTTCCTGGTTAATATTCTTGTTGGAAACAACTTTTGGAAGAAAACCAGGCTTGGTACGCAAAACAACCTTATCTGAATGGAACACCAGATAGGGTGGATCACACTGCAAAGCAGATAATTCAGAAACTCTTCTAGCAGAAGAAATAGCAACCAAAAACAGAACTTTCCAAGATAGTAACTTGATATCTATGGAATGTAAGGGTTCAAACGGAACCCCTTGAAGAACTGAAAGAACTAAATTTAGACTCCAGGGAGGAGTCAAGGGTCTGTAAACAGGCTTGATTCTGACCAAAGCCTGTACAAAAGCTTGTACATCTGACACAGCTGCCAGTCGTTTGTGTAACAAGACAGATAAGGCAGAAATCTGTCCTTTTAAAGAACTCGCTGACAATCCCTTATCCAAACCTTCTTGGAGAAAGGAGAGGATCTTAGGAATTTTAATCTTACTCCAGGAGAATCCCTTGGATTCACACCAACAGATATATCTTTTCCATATTTTATGGTAAATCTTTCTAGTCACAGGTTTTCTGGCTTGGACCAGAGTATCTATCACTGAATCTGAAAACCCATGCTTGGATAAAATCAAACATTCAATTTCCAAGCAGTCAGCTGCAGAGAAACTAGATTTGGATGTTCGAATGGACCTTGTATTAGAAGATCCTGTCTCAAAGGTAGCTTCCATGGTGGAGTCGATGACATATTCACCAGGTCTGCATACCAAGTCCTGCGCGGCCACGCAGGAGCTATCAGAATCACCGATGCCTTCTCCTGTTTGATCCTGGCTACAAGCCTGGGAAGGAGAGGGAACGGTGGAAACGCATAAGCTAGGTTGAACGACCAAGGCGCCACTAATGCATCCACTAGAGTCGCCTTGGGATCCCTGGATCTGGACCCGTAGCAAGGGACCTTGAAGTTCTGACGGGACGCCATCAGGTACATGTCTGGAATGCCCCATAATTGAGTCAACTGGGCAAACACCTCCGGGTGGAGCTCCCACTCCCCCGGATGGAAAGTCTGACGCCTCCCAGTTGTCTACTCCCGGGATGTGGATTGCAGATAGGTGGCAGGAGTGATCCTCCGCCCATTCGATGATTTTGGATTTCTCTCTCATCGCCAAGGAACTCCTTGTTCCCCCCTGATGGTTGATGTAAGCTACAGTCGTCATGTTGTCTGACTGGAATCTTATGAATCCGGCCTTCGCTAGTTGAGGCCAAGCCCGGAGAGCATTGAATATCGCTCTCAGTTCCAGGATGTTTATCGGGAGAAGAGACTCTTCCCAAGACCATAGACCCTGAGCTTTCAGGGAATCCCAGACCGCGCCCCAGCCTAATAGACTGGCGTCGGTCGTGACAATGACCCACTTTGGTCTGCGGAAACTCATTCCCTGAGACAGGTGTTCCTGGGACAACCACCAACGGAGTGAGTCTCTGGTCATCTGGTCTACTTGAATCTTTGGAGACAAGTCTGTATAGTCCCCATTCCACTGCTTGAGCATGCACAGTTGTAATGGTCTTAGATGAATTTGAGCAAAAGGAACTATGTCCATTGCTGCAACCATCAACCCTACTACTTCCATGCACTGAGCTATGGAAGGCTGCAGAATAGAGAGAAGAACTTGACAAGCGTTTAGAAGTTTTGACTTTCTGACCTCTGTCAAGAAGATCTTCATTTCTAAAGAATCTATTATTGTTCCCAAAAAGGGAACTCTTGTCGACGGAGACAGGGAACTCTTTTCTACGTTCACCTTCCACCCGTGAGATCTGAGAAAGGCTAGAACAATGTCTGTATGAGCCTTTGCTTTGGAAAGGGACGACGCTTGAATTAGAATGTCGTCCAGATAAGGTGCCACTGCAATACCCCTTGGTCTTAGGACCGCTAGAAGGGACCCTAGCACCTTTGTGAAAATTCTGGGAGCAGTGGCTAGCCCGAATGGGAGAGCCACGAACTGATAATTTTTGTCCAGAAAGGCGAACAGAACTCTTCATCTCTTTCTGTTTCAGAGTAAATAGTACATACCAGCACTATTTTAAAATAACAAACTCTTGATAGAAGAATAAAAAACTACAACTAAACACCACATACACTTCACCATCTCCGTGGAGATGCTACTTGTTCAGAGCGGCAAAGAGAATGACTGGGGGGGGCGGAGCCTGGGAGGAGCTATATGGACAGCTTTTGCTGTGCTCTTTGCCATTTCCTGTTGGGGAAGAGAATATTCCCACAAGTTATGGATGACGCCGTGGACCGGACACACCAATGTTGGAGAAACATGATGCAATTAAAATTACCTCCAAGGATGCAGCCTCCTCAGTCACTCCTCTGTATATCTCCAATCTCTCCTCCTCTGTGAGAATAAAAGGCAGTCCCTTAAAACGAGGATCCAGGGCAGAGGCTGTATAAAGTATCTTCTCTGCCTCACTGCTGTACCTCTTCAGGAGATCTGTTTTGATGGCATTCTTGATCTCATGGATCAAGGGTGTGTCTCCCATGGTGTCTGTCATGTTCTGGAGCAGTTGTGCATTTAGAGTGGCAATGAGAGAAACAGTTGGATTGCGCTCTTCTGACATCAGTGTGGTTGCATCTTTCATTGGCTTTAATGCACTCACAGCATCCTCTGCATTTGACACATCTGTTTCGTTGAGAGTGCAGAGATCTGACTCACTTTTTCTGACTTCTGGAGACAACAATGTGGCACAGATTGCAGGTTGCTGTTCTAGGAACCTCTCGACCATGTCATATGAGCTGTTCCACCTTGTTGTCACATCAGTTATCAGCTTATGATTCTTCAGGCCAAGACACTTCTGTTTTTCTTTCAGACAGTGATTTGCTGTAGTGCTGCGGTGAAAAAATGTTGATATTCGTCACACTCTGCCTAAAAGCCTGGAGAGCGTGGCCACTTTCAGCGCCCGCTGGGATGCGAGATTCAGTGTATGGGCGAAGCATTTTACATGAGGGAATTTTCCAACTTGAGCAGCAACAATCATGTTCGACGCATTGTCGGTCACAAGCACTACAGATTTATCGGACAGCTGCCATTCTTCCACGACACGAGACAGTAGCTCCGCCAGATGAGAACCCGTGTGAGACTCATAAACTGCTCTCGTTTGCAGCACATGCGACAAGATCTTCCAGTCCTTGCTAACGTAATGTGCAGTTACTGTTACATAAGACTCCGTCGTGACTGAAGTCCATGAATCACACGTTATTGCGACTCGACTGGCTTGGCTCATTGATGCAATTACCTGAGCTTTTGTTTCGTGGTAGAGTGCAGGTATAACGTTTTCTGTTTAGTGATTGCGTGACGGGATCTTATAACGTGGCTCTAGCGTCTTCAACAGGTTGCGAAACCCAAGCTTTTCCACAACAGAGTAAGGCCGTAGGTCCTTCGCTATGAAAGTTGCCACAGCTTTGGTTATTCTCTTCCCTTTTTCAGAGTTGGGCGGCAAAGTTGACCGCATTGCATCAATTCTTGGCTGATGAGCTTCAGCTAGTCTTGTTATTTCCTTGGCAGTGGCACTGGCGGCAGGGGTTAGCATCTCAGAGTGAAAACGTCTAACGTGATTTCTCAAGTTAGTAGTATTCCCTAGGTATTTAATTTTTGTGTGACAGGCTTTACAAACCGCGTGTGTCTTGTCCAATTCGTGCTTTCCAGTATGTTCATAAAATCCAAAATGTTCCCAGATGCTTGCTTTTAAAATGGTAGGTGCATTTTTTATCTCTCTATCTTTTTTGTCTCCCTCTGTCATTTTAGCATGACATGTACATATGTGACGGATGACGTTGTTGTCAACGTCGAACTCTGTCAGTGTTAAAAAAAACAAAAAAACACTAAGTTCAAGTTGTCAAAATGTCAAGCCGCAAATGTAAAATCAACAAGTACTAGTAACTTCAACTACTTGCCATACATTTTGCCAACATAATTTTTAAAACGAATTGCATTGCAGGGGACATCACTCACTGACACTGTAAGTTACTGTAATATATTACACACTTAAAGGTGCAATGAAACCCAAACATTTACTTTCATGATTCAGATAGAGAATACAATTTTAAATAAACAACATAACTAACTTCTATTATTTAATTTGCTTAATACTTTTAGATATCATTTGTTGATGAAATAGCAATGCGCAACACACATTAGTGCACGACACAAGGAGGAGGCGAATTAGGCTATGCATTTCAACAAAGGATAAGCAAATGATATCAAAAAGAAGTGTGTTAGAGGGATAGCGCTAACGAATAGCTGAGAGCTAATATATCTGATGAAAACTCATATGAGAAAAAACATGAATATATAAGTGAAATCTATATAGAATGAATAAAAACTAAGTGTATAAAAAACAGCAATGGAAATAAGTGATGTGAATATATAAGATTATTATTCGGATGTCATAAAAGTATAATGAAGGGGGGCGGAGCTAACCGCCAAAGATGCAAGACGCACTGAGCTGGAGCTCCTACTAAAACTTTATAACATGGAACGTAGAATAGTTATATTCCCTCCAATTTACTAGTTCCTGAGGGGCAATAACATTGGAAGATCCCTGAGACATGTGGATAAAGACTCGGTGGCTAATTAAGTATTTTTGAGATGAAGATCTGAAGTGCAGCTCCCCGCCACACGCTGACCCGCCATCTTGGAGACGAGTGTGCTGCTACCGACATGGAAGCCCAAGACCTATATGCCAGTATTAAAGGCCTGTTGGAAGAACATGGGAGGAAACTCTGTGACAGGCTTGACGCTTTTACGGTCAAAATTCAAGCAGCACGTCTAAGCAGCGCTACTCCTGTTGTGGATCACGGAACGGTACTGGAGCCACAAGATAGCGCGTCACCTACAGATCCCTGGCCGGGTACTCCATTACTGATGCCGTCGGGGGCGGACCCAGGAGAGGGATTCCGCTCCCCCTTTGCAGACTCAAAAGGCCTGTATGTGCCCTGCTGGGAGCAATGCAAAAGTCTCCGGATGCTCCGGGCCGGAGAGCCAGTGCCCTCCTGAGGTCACCCGGTCTGTCTGGTCCCGTTTGAATGTTGACGGGTTTGCTCGCATGCAAGTGGGGTAAGCCGCCTCTACAAGCTAGAACTGTGTATGGCTGAGCGATATTATTGACACTGCGTGAGATGATACTGCTCTGTGCCCCCTACCCAGAGGTTCCCTCCTTACTACAGAGTATTAATGAAGGCACTTTGCCGGATACCCATCTGAGGAGTGCCTCGGGCTTCTATATATCTCCTGACATACTCCCTTGCTACTTGACAAACCCACAGTCCTGCTCACTGCATGGTCCTTACCCTAGACCTGCCATCCCATGCAAGTTAGCTCACTAGTCGGTGGGGATTTAAGCTTACAGGACATTGAGATTATTAACACTGATGCCTGGTAACTATACTAGTACAACAAACTGGTGCTGGGGCACTGACTGTTACATATATCTTCCTATGAAGCCCTGGGTTTGCTTCAGCGTTGTAGCCTCTGCCTCAGCCAACGGGACAAGGAACCACTTCTTCTGTAATTTCCCTTGGGATTACAATTTTCCTGTAACATTGCAGACCTGGCAACTACTTCCCCCTTCCTAAAACACAGAAACACAACCGCTATATGTAAATAGTTTTATCCAGCGTTAGTCAAACTGAGCATTGCCTAGTGTGCCCTGTGGGCATTATCTCTTGTCACACTGACCACAAGGCGTAAGGTGTCGTTGCACTCATGAGAACGCATGGCCTGTTATTAACCAAGCCATATATTTGTAACATAGACCTTGCAAACAAAAATAGAGAGATATCACTGTAGAAGGGGTGCAAAGTCTGCTAGACAAGACGAAAAGTGAGACAGTTTAGGGGTAAAGCACTCTGGGGATCACAAGAGTAAATAATCATTAACCAATAACTGGTTTAGTGAAAATGTCTTTGATATACAAGTTTCTCTCCAAGGGTACTAATGAAAATATATAAAGGTTTATGATACTTAAAATATCCCTAGACACCTTTTAGGCTAAGTATCATGTATTTTTTCTATCAGTGAGGCACTGTCATAGCAGTATGGACCCTCAGGGTGCTTTCTTAGGAATAATTTTACACTATGCGACACTCAGCCATTTAAAAGTGAACAATGTATTTGTGTAAGTGTTTATATACCCTATTGCATTACTGGTCAAATGTAGTGATATTGAATTGTAGACCTTTGTGTAAAACATAGTACCACTGACAGGTATGGAGCATCTTCATAGTTCATGTTAACCCCATCCAGGATAGGTGTATCTGTAATGTTGTTTAGACAATTTTTTACTCTCACCACTAATATACATAGGTTGTATGTTACTTGTTAATGAGGGCATATGCAGAAAACATAGGTTTGACTGGGTACTAGGTCCAATAAAGAGGACATTATTATTAGTTTTCACTCGCCCCCCCCCTCCTTCTCCTCCCCCTCTTCCTTCCCCCCCCCCCCCCACTATGGAGTTAGGGATAAAACTATTTATCCTGCACACTTAATTTGCTGGCAGAGTTTTGTAGCTTTTGTCCTTCCCGTAGAGCCATCATTGTAGTTTGTCCACATATCAGTGTAAGAAGGCTCTCCGGACCATAACATGGCAGGACCTACTGTACCTCCTTGTATGTGCTTGAATGTTCACAGTCCAGTCTGTTCGCACGATTGTAATATAACTACCTTCATGTAAGCACAAGCAACCGTTAGGGTAGCAGAGATTGTAACTGGCGATAATAGATTTAGATGTTAACAAAATGTATTGAAAGCCTGCAACTTAAAAATTACTACAGGCCCCATGATTACTGCTTTGCTGCCCCTTCAGCAGATATAACTGTACTATTAGTCTTGAGCCCTAATGTACTGCCCACGGTTCTTGTGCCTCCCATTTTGATGTTTCTCTAGCAGTGTGCGAGCTATCTACACATCAAATGTTATTAATCCTTATCTCCTTAATCGTTGTGTACACCTTCATCTTTATTCCAGTTTTCTGGACCTACCCAGGGTCCTGGCAGTTGTGTGAAGGTCTATGTTCAGTATAGGCCCAAACGTGGTCTATCTCTCTCAAAAACCCTCTGATTGATACTTAAAGAGCATTGGGGTCCAAAAGTGTCCGCAGCCATTCCTGAGGTGAAAAAAGGGGGGAAGTTGATGTTTGCTCTCCAACCGTTATGTATGTACTATACTTTTCAACTTCGTTGTTAACCTGATTTGTTATGTACAATGTAATGCATGTTACTGCAAAAAAAAAAAAAAAAGTATAATGAATTTAAATCTGTGTTGCCAAAAAATCAATCAGATTGGATATATGTATTCAAATAAATAAATATTTATTGTAACAATGTTATAAGAATCTAACAATAAATCTTAAAAACAACTACTAAAAATGATGCCGGCATCGATAAAAACCTATTCCCTAAATGTTATAACAAATCCCTAAATGTTATGACAAATCCCTAAATGTTATAACAATGACATTAAAGGTGTACGTTTGGCTGATCCGTTTGAAAAGTATACATATGTGTGATCTAGAATTCTAGACAAAATTATGAACTCATATATGGATAACTTGTAACTTGAGAGTCTATTATGGGAAAATATTTAGTAACAATGTTCCGTAATAGAAGTTATCCGTTTGTAATATTGTTACCAGTTTTATCTCCTTTGAGGATAATATTACCGATTAGGCAGTTCAAGGACAAGAATGTGGGGTTTGTTGGAAAAAGTAGCTGTTTTCTCTGTATAACTTTTTTCCCGCTCTGCGGTCCGTCTTACACCATGGGTTTTTCAGCGTCTGCTCGCTCTCCCCTTGTGTAGTCCGTCCTCCACAGTGGATGTTCAGCGTTTGAAATGATAGTGTTCTTAGATGGATCACAATCCGGGTTAAAGTTCAGGTAGTGGTTCCCATCAATAAAGTGCCGTCGTGCAGTATTAGAGCCAAATGGTAATATACTTTCCAAGCACTGTGGGTTCGTGTGGGTAGGTCCTGGGGCAGGGATTACACATACAGAGACAGCTCACAAGTTTGCCGTGACCGCTCAATGTACCTGTCCTATCTACCAACGATACCTCACCTAGTTGAAAATAAAGTAATGTGTTCAGGGTTTAGTAAGCAAATTCTACGCGTTTCAGCCGCCAGGGGCCTTTATCAAGATGCTTACTAAATTGTTTGGCCATTTTAAATAGCCCTCTCTCTATTCTTATTGGATAATATCCAGCCAATAGTGTCTAAACCATTAGAAATATGGTATGAGGTTGTGTCAACTATTGTGTTATAAAACCTTAGTCATATATTTAAACAAGATATATGATGTAATGAAATACATTGTGAAATACATTCATGAAAATAAGCCCTTGCAGCTATTAAAATCACTATAGAACATACAATTGGTAAAACATTTTACACACCCTTAAATAACTATTGTCAATATATATATATAAAACATTTTTAAAATATTTTTTATGTTATTTTTGTATTTCAATCAAAGGGTTGCCAAGATTGGATATATTGTATCAAATCAATTAAATACCCGGTTCAAAAATTGAAAAACAGATATACGAAGGTCAAATGTATATATGTGAATTGATAAAAACAATGTATTTCGTTTACATCATATATCTTGTTTAAATATATGACTAAGGTTTTATAACACAATAGTTGACACAACCTCATACCATATTTCTAATGGTTTAGACACTATTGGCTGGATATTATCCAATAAGAATAGAGAGAGGGCTATTTAAAATGCCCAAACAATTTAGTAAGCATCTTGATAAAGGCCCCTGGCGGCTGAAACGCGTAGAATTTGCTTACTAAACCCTGAACACTTATCACTTTATTTTCATCTAGGTGAAGTATCGTTGGTAGATAGGACAGGTACATTGAGCGGTCACGGCAAACTTGTGAGCTGTCTCTGTATGTGTAATCCCTGCCCCAGGACCTACTCACACGAACCCACAGTGCTAGGAAAGTATATTACCATTTGGCTCTAATACTGCACAACGACACTTTATTGATGGGAACCACTACCTGAACTTTAACCCGGATTGTGATCCATCTAAGAACACTATCATTTCAAACGCTGAACATCCACTGTGGAGGACGGACTACACAAGGGGAGAGCGAACAGACGCTGAAAAACCCATGGTGTAAGACGGACCGCAGAGCGGGAAAAAAGTTTTACGGAGAAAACAGCTACTTTTTCCAACAAACCCCACATTCTTGTCCTTGAACTGCCTAATCGGTAATATTATCCTCAAAGGAGATAAAACTGGTAACAATATTACAAACGGATAACTTCTATTACGGAACATTGTTACTAAATATTTTCCCATAATAGACTCTCAAGTTACAAGTTATCCATATACGTGCTAATAATTTTGTCTAGAATTCTAGATCACATAATACTTTTCAAACGGATCAGCCAAACGTACACCTTTAATATCATTGTTATAACATTTAGGGATTTGTCATAACTTTTAGGGATTTGTTATAACATATAGGGAATAGGTTTTTATCGATGCCGGCATCATTTTTAGTAGTTGTTTTTAAGATTTATTGATAGATTCTTATAACATTGTTACAATAAATATTTATTTATTTGAATACATATATCCAATCTGATTGATTTTTTGGCAACACAGATTTAAATTCATTATACTTTTATGACATCCGAATAATAATCTTATATATCCACATCACTTATTTCCATTGCTTATTGCTTATTATTCATTCTATATAGATTTCCCTTATATATTCATGTTTTTTCTCATATGAGTTTTCATCAGATATATTAGCTCTCAGCTATTCGTTAGCGCTATCCCTTTAACACACTTCTTTTTGAATCCACGAGTGCACTTTATGAGGTTAGTACACTCTTTTTTGGGATTAGCTATAGGAGAGTAAGAGTGTAGTATCTCTAATCGCACCCCATATCTACAATAAGCAAATGATATAATAGGGAAAGTTGTTTCAAATTGCATGCACTTTCTTGAATCAAAAAACAGAATTTATGTTTACCTGATAAATTACTTTCTCCAACGGTGTGTCCGGTCCACGGCGTCATCCTTACTTGTGGGATATTCTCTTCCCCAACAGGAAATGGCAAAGAGCCCAGCAAAGCTGGTCACATGATCCCTCCTAGGCTCCGCCTACCCCAGTCATTCGACCGACGTTAAGGAGGAATATTTGCATAGGAGAAACCATATGATACCGTGGTGACTGTAGTTAAAGAAAATAAATTATCAGACCTGATTAAAAAACCAGGGCGGGCCGTGGACCGGACACACCGTTGGAGAAAGTAATTTATCAGGTAAACATAAATTCTGTTTTCTCCAACATAGGTGTGTCCGGTCCACGGCGTCATCCTTACTTGTGGGAACCAATACCAAAGCTTTAGGACACGGATGAAGGGAGGGAGCAAATCAGGTCACCTAAATGGAAGGCACCACGGCTTGCAAAACCTTTCTCCCAAAAATAGCCTCAGAAGAAGCAAAAGTATCAAACTTGTAAAATTTGGTAAAAGTGTGCAGTGAAGACCAAGTCGCTGCCCTACATATCTGATCAACAGAAGCCTCGTTCTTGAAGGCCCATGTGGAAGCCACAGCCCTAGTGGAATGAGCTGTGATTCTTTCAGGAGGCTGCCGTCCGGCAGTCTCGTAAGCCAATCTGATGATGCTTTTAATCCAAAAAGAGAGAGAGGTAGAAGTTGCTTTTTGACCTCTCCTTTTACCAGAATAAACAACAAACAAGGAAGATGTTTGTCTAAAATCCTTTGTAGCATCTAAATAGAATTTTAGAGCGCGAACAACATCCAAATTGTGCAACAACCGTTCCTTCTTTGAAACTGGTTTCGGACACAAAGAAGGCACGACTATCTCCTGGTTAATGTTTTTGTTAGAAACAACTTTTGGAAGAAAACCAGGTTTAGTACGTAAAACCACCTTATCTGCATGGAACACCAGATAAGGAGGAGAACACTGCAAAGCAGATAATTCTGAAACTCTTCTAGCAGAAGAAATTGCAACCAAAAACAAAACTTTCCAAGATAATAACTTAATATCAACGGAATGTAAGGGTTCAAACGGAACCCCCTGAAGAACTGAAAGAACTAAGTTGAGACTCCAAGGAGGAGTCAAAGGTTTGTAAACAGGCTTGATTCTAACCAGAGCCTGAACAAAGGCTTGAACATCTGGCACAGCTGCCAGTTTTTTGTGAAGTAACACAGACAAGGCAGAAATCTGTCCCTTCAAGGAACTTGCAGATAATCCTTTCTCCAATCCTTCTTGAAGAAAGGATAGAATCTTAGGAATCTTTACCTTGTCCCAAGGGAATCCTTTAGATTCGCACCAACAGATATATTTTTTCCATATTTTGTGGTAAATTTTTCTAGTTACAGGCTTTCTGGCCTGAACAAGAGTATCAATAACAGAATCTGAGAACCCTCGTTTTGATAAGATCAAGCGTTCAATCTCCAAGCAGTCAGCTGGAGTGAGACCAGATTCGGATGTTCGAACGGACCTTGAACAAGAAGGTCTCGTCTCAAAGGTAGCTTCCATTGTGGAGCCGATGACATATTCACCAGATCTGCATACCAAGTCCTGCGTGGCCACGCAGGAGCTATCAAGATCACCGACGCCCTCTCCTGATTGATCCTGGCTACCAGCCTGGGGATGAGAGGAAACGGCGGGAATACATAAGCTAGTTTGAAGGTCCAAGGTGCTACTAGTGCGTCTACTAGAGTCGCCTTGGGATCCCTGGATCTGGACCCGTAGCAAGGAACCTTGAAGTTCTGCCGAGAGGCCATCAGATCCATGTCTGGAATGCCCCACAGTTGAGTAATTTGGGCAAAGATTTCCGGATGGAGTTCCCACTCCCCCGGATGTAATGTCTGACGACTCAGAAAATCCGCTTCCCAATTTTCCACTCCTGGGATGTGGATTGCAGACAGGTGGCAGGAGTGAGTCTCCGCCCATTGAATGATTTTGGTCACTTCTTCGATCGCCAGGGAACTCCTTGTTCCCCCCTGATGGTTGATGTACGCAACAGTCGTCATGTTGTCTGATTGAAACCGTATGAACTTGGCCTTTGCTAGCTGAGGCCAAGCCTTGAGAGCATTGAATATCGCTCTCAGTTCCAGAATATTTATCGGTAGAAGAGATTCTTCCTGAAACCAAAGACCCTGAGCTTTCAGGGATCCCCAGACCGCGCCCCAGCCCATTAGACTGGCGTCGGTCGTGACAATGACCCACTCTGGTCTGCGGAAGGTCATCCCTTGTGACAGGTTGTCCAGGGACAGCCACCAACGGAGTGAGTCTCTGGTCCTCTGATTTACTTGTATCTTCGGAGACAAGTCTGTATAGTCCCCATTCCACTGACTGAGCATGCACAGTTGTAATGGTCTTAGATGAATGCGCGCAAAAGGAACTATGTCCATTGCCACTACCATCAAACCTATTACTTCCATGCACTGCGCTATGGAAGGAAGAGGAACGGAATGAAGTGTTTGACAAGAGTTTAGAAGTTTTGTTTTTCTGGCCTCTGTCAGAAAAATCCTCATTTCTAATGAGTCTATTATTGTTCCCAAGAAGGGAACCCTTGTCGACGGAGATAGAGAACTCTTTTCCACGTTCACTATCCATCCGTGAGATCTGAGAAAGGCCAGGACTATGTCCGTGTGAGCCTTTGCTTGAGGAAGGGACGACGCTTGAATCAGAATGTCGTCCAAGTAAGGTACTACTGCAATGCCCCTTGGTCTTAGCACCGCTAGAAGGGACCCCAGTACCTTTGTGAAAATCCTTGGAGCAGTGGCTAATCCGAAAGGAAGCGCCACGAACTGGTAATGCTTGTCCAGGAATGCGAACCTTAGGAACCGATGATGTTCCTTGTGGATAGGAATATGTAGATACGCATCCTTTAAATCCACCGTGGTCATGAATTGACCTTCCTGGATGGAAGGAAGAATTGTTCGAATGGTTTCCATTTTGAACGATGGAACCTTGAGAAACTTGTTTAAGATCTTGAGATCTAAGATTGGTCTGAACGTTCCCTCTTTTTTGGGAACTATGAACAGATTGGAGTAGAACCCCATCCCTTGTTCTCCTAATGGAACAGGATGAATCACTCCCATTTTTAACAGGTCTTCTACACAATGTAAGAATGCCTGTCTCTTTATGTGGTCTGAAGACAATTGAGACCTGTGGAACCTCCCCCTTGGGGGAAGCCCCTTGAATTCCAGAAGATAACCTTGGGAGACTATTTCTAGTGCCCAAGGATCCAGAACATCTCTTGCCCAAGCCTGAGCGAAGAGAGAGAGTCTGCCCCCCACCAGATCCGGTCCCGGATCGGGGGCCAACATTTCATGCTGTCTTGGTAGCAGTGGCAGGTTTCTTGGCCTGCTTTCCCTTGTTCCAGCCTTGCATTGGTCTCCAGGCTGGCTTGGCTTGAGAAGTATTACCCTCTTGCTTAGAGGACGTAGCACTTGGGGCTGGTCCGTTTCTACGAAAGGGACGAAAATTAGGTTTATTTTTGGCCTTGAAAGACCTATCCTGAGGAAGGGCGTGGCCCTTACCCCCAGTGATATCAGAGATAATCTCTTTCAAGTCAGGGCCAAACAGCGTTTTCCCCTTGAAAGGAATGTTAAGGAGTTTGTTCTTGGAAGACGCATCCGCTGACCAAGATTTCAACCAAAGCGCTCTACGCGCCACAATAGCAAACCCAGAATTCTTCGCCGCTAACCTAGCCAATTGCAAAGTGGCGTCTAGGGTGAAAGAATTAGCCAATTTGAGAGCACGGATTCTGTCCATAATCTCCTCATAAGGAGGAGAATCACTATCGATCGCCTTTACTAGCTCATCGAACCAGAAACACGCGGCTGTAGTGACAGGGACAATGCATGAAATTGGTTGTAGAAGGTAACCTTGCTGAACAAACATCTTTTTAAGCAAACCTTCTAATTTTTTATCCATAGGATCTTTGAAAGCACAACTATCTTCTATGGGTATAGTGGTGCGTTTGTTTAAAGTAGAAACCGCTCCCTCGACCTTGGGGACAGTCTGCCATAAGTCCTTTCTAGGGTCGACCATAGGAAACAATTTTTTAAATATGGGGGGAGGGACGAAAGGTATACCGGGCCTTTCCCATTCTTTATTTACAATGTCCGCCACCCGCTTGGGTATAGGAAAAGCTTCTGGGAGCCCCGGGACCTCTAGGAACTTGTCCATTTTACATAGTTTCTCTGGGATGATCAAATTCTCACAATCATCCAGAGTGGATAATACCTCCTTAAGCAGAGCGCGGAGATGTTCCAACTTAAATTTAAATGTAATCACATCGGGTTCAGCTTGTTGAGAAATTTTCCCTGAATCTGAAATTTCTCCCTCAGACAAAACCTCCCTGGCCCCCTCAGACTGGTGTAGGGGCATTTCAGAACCATTATCATCAGCGTCCTCATGCTCTACAGTATCTAAAACAGAGCAGTCGCGCTTACGCTGATAAGTGGGCATTTTGGCTAAAATGTTTTTGATAGAATTATCCATTACAGCCGTTAATTGTTGCATAGTAAGGAGTATTGGCGCGCTAGATGTACTAGGGGCCTCCTGAGTGGGCAAGACTCGTGTAGACGAAGGAGGGAATGATGCAGTACCATGCTTACTCCCCTCACTTGAGGAATCATCTTGGGCATCATTTTCAGTGTCACATAAATCACATTTATTTAAATGAGAAGGAACCTTGGCTTCCCCACATTCAGAACACAGTCTATCTGGTAGTTCAGACATGTTAAACAGGCATAAACTTGATAACAAAGTACAAAAAACGTTTTAAAATAAAACCGTTACTGTCACTTTAAATTTTAAACTGAACACACTTTATTACTGCAATTGCGAAAAAGTATGAAGGAATTGTTCAAAATTCACCAAAATTTCACCACAGTGTCTTAAAGCCTTAAAAGTATTGCACACCAAATTTGGAAGCTTTAACCCTGAAAATAACGGAACAGGAGCCGTTTTTAACTTTAACCCCTTTACAGTCCCTGGTATCTGCTTTGCTGAGACCCAACCAAGCCCAAAGGGGAATACGATACCAAATGACGCCTTCAGAAAGTATTTTCTATGTATCAGAGCTCCTCACACATGCGACTGCATGTCATGCTGCTCAAAAACAAGTGCGCAATACCGGCGCGAAAATGAGGCTCTGCCTATGATTAGGGAAAGCCCCTAGAGAATAAGGTGTCTAAAACAGTGCCTGCCGATATTATTTAACAAAAATACCCAGATTAAATGATTCCTCAAGGCTAAATATAGGTAATATATGAATCGATTTAGCCCAGAAAATGTCCACAGTCTTAATAAGCCCTTGTGAAGCCCTTATTTACTGTCTGAATAAAAATGGCTTACCGGATCCCATAGGGAAAATGACAGCTTCCAGCATTACATCGTCTTGTTAGAATGTGTCATACCTCAAGCAGCAAAAGACTGCTCACTGTTCCCCCAACTGAAGTTAATTCCTCTCAACAGTCCTGTGTGGAACAGCCATGGATTTTAGTAACGGTTGCTAAAATCATTTTCCTCATACAAACAGAAATCTTCATCTCTTTTCTGTTTCAGAGTAAATAGTACATACCAGCACTATTTTAAAATAACAAACTCTTGATTGAATAATAAAAACTACAGTTAAACACTAAAAAACTCTAAGCCATCTCCGTGGAGATGTTGCCTGTACAACGGCAAAGAGAATGACTGGGGTAGGCGGAGCCTAGGAGGGATCATGTGACCAGCTTTGCTGGGCTCTTTGCCATTTCCTGTTGGGGAAGAGAATATCCCACAAGTAAGGATGACGCCGTGGACCGGACACACCTATGTTGGAGAAATTGGGTTTTATGGCCTTTAGTCTAGTATGTTTAAAAATGCAGCTTTTAGCCTTGTTAAATAACTTATAAAACAGGGATTGGGTTCTTCGGATTGGCATGTGGCATCTTTTAAGAGAGCACTCACCACTCAGCACATGCATTTGCATTGCAATTGCATTGCATATTAAATTGCATATATAAAATTTATTATATTAAATAAATAGTATACTATTATTATATATATAATATAAGTATTTATTATTTAAAATATTTGCACTTCAGACAAGGCAAGGCATCCATGTGAAAAACATCTACAAGATTATTGATTGTAGTATTGTAGAGGGGCCACAGACCGGCATCCATGTGAAAAACATAGATAGATTAGAGAGTAATAGACAATATAGTATACTATTTATAATAAATTTTATATAGGCAATATTCAATAATGCAGCAATTATGCAGCAGCCTGAGCCTCAGTCAGTCAGTAGTAGTAGCGTTAAAGGGACAGTTCACCCAAAAACTTTCTCCCCTTTAAATTATTCCAAATGATCCTTTTCACCTGCTAGAGTGTATTAAATTTGTTGCAAGTAGCTCCTTTACTCATATTTCAGGATTTGAAATAGCTGATTTAGCTTGTGGTTTCCCAACCTATACTGAAAGTTTTGATACTGGCGTATATGCTATTGACAATCCTAAGTAAACACAGCGAGCAGAAGAGATTACACCCTCAGTGGGGGCATGATAGTTATGTAATAAAATGATAATTTTCCATTCTTCTCTCTATGTATTGAGCTTTGGTGTTGCAGACATATATAAGATAAGGAAGCAAGTCTGTGTACATGAAAGTGATAACATAATGAGATCTGATATTACCTGAAGCTCAACCCATTGTAATAGGCTGTGGTTTCAAAGCACAAAACCAGCTACTTCAGATACACAAATAAACCCGAAAATGCAATTTCTCAAATATTTTATACTCTGCAGTTGGTATAACAAGTCATTTAAAATACATTTATGGAAAAACAATTTTACAGTGTACTGTCCCTTTAAGTAAATAATATTGATTTGATAATTAATAATTTAATTGTACCCCTTATTGTTGTGTACCCCTTATTGTGCTCTTTCAGTAAGCTAATTAGTAATTACTAGGCAAGTAGGCATAGGCAATGGAAATTATGGCATGGCAATGGCATAGGCAAAATGTACAACGTTTTGGTAAATAAATAAGCTTTTAAAGTTATTAGTTTCTCACCATAGGTCTCCTCCTCTGTCTCCCACAAAATAAAAATGAGCCTGCCGTGTAACTGTATACCGCCGTGTATACTCTGAGTCGGAATCGTCATCACCATCATCAATCTCTCAGGCAACAGTCCTGCTCCTACTGCGTAACTTCGGCACTTCCAGAGACCGCCCATGGAGCACCCATGTTGCTTTATTGGGTGACGTGACGTCAGTGACGTCAAAACGCTGTACCGCGCACTTTTGCGCACTTTCTGTTACTTGTCCTGGAGGTGGGGTCACGTGGGTAACTTGAATCGATTCTCGCGCCTCACCGCATCGATGCAGAATCGTTTCATGCCGCATCGCGATGCATCGTCAAAACGATTATTTTTGACAGCCCTAATGTAAACGGACGAACCCTTGTAATCAAGTATGACACACTGTAGACAAGGATGACACACTGCAGACAAGGATGACACACTATAGACAAGGATGACTAATTCACCATACTAATTAATAATGCGCCATAGATGTATTTAAAAACATTCATCAATATTGCTGTACTGAGACAAGACAAATCATTAATCCATTATATTAAATGTGTGAAATGCTACACACTACAGGGAGTGCAGAATTATTAGGCAAATGAGTATTTTGACCACATCATCCTCTTTATGCATGTTGTCTTACTCCAAGCTGTATAGGCTCGAAAGCCTACTACCAATTAAGCATATTAGGTGATGTGCATCTCTGTAATGAGAAGGGGTGTGGTCTAATGACATCAACACCCTATATCATAATTATTAGGCAACTTCCTTTCCTTTGGCAAAATGGGTCAAAAGAAGGACTTGACAGGCTCAGAAAAGTCAAAAATAGTGAGATATCTTGCAGAGGGATGCAGCACTCTTAAAATTGCAAAGCTTCTGAAGCGTGATCATCGAACAATCAAGCGTTTCATTCAAAATAGTCAACAGGGTCGCAAGAAGCGTGTGGAAAAACCAAGGCACAAAATAACTGCCCATGAACTGAGAAAAGTCAAGCGTGCAGCTGCCAAGATGCCACTTGCCACCAGTTTGGCCATATTTCAGAGCTGCAACATCACTGGAGTGCCCAAAAGCACAAGGTGTGCAATACTCAGAGACATGGCCAAGGTAAGAAAGGCTGAAAGACGACCACCACTGAACAAGACACACAAGCTGAAACATCAAGACTGGGCCAAGAAATATCTCAAGGCTGATTTTTCTAAGGTTTTATGGACTGATGAAATGAGAGTGAGTCTTGATGGGCCAGATGGATGGGCCCGTGGCTGGATTGGTAAAGGGCAGAGAGCTCCAGTCCGACTCAGACGCCAGCGGGGTGAAGGTGGAGTACTGGTTTGGGCTGGTATCATCAAAGATGAGCTTGTGGGGCCTTTTCGGGTTGAGGATGGAGTCAAGCTCAACTCCCAGTCCTACTGCCAGTTTCTGGAAGACACCTTCTTCAAGCAGTGGTACAGGAAGAAGTCTGCATCCTTCAAGAAAAACATGATTTTCATGCAGGACAATGCTCCATCACACGCGTCCAAGTACTCCACAGCGTGGCTGGCAAGAAAGGGTATAAAAGAAGAAAATCTAATGACATGGCCTCCTTGTTCACCTGATCTGAACCCCATTGAGAACCTGTGGTCCATCATCAAATGTGAGATTTACAAGGAGGGAAAACAGTACACCTCTCTGAACAGTGTCTGGGAGGCTGTGGTTGCTGCTGCACGCAATGTTGATGGTGAACAGATCAAAACACTGACAGAATCCATGGATGGCAGGCTTTTGAGTGTCCTTGCAAAGAAAGGTGGCTATATTGGTCACTGATTTGTTTTTGCATGTCAGAAATGTATATTTGTGAATGTTGAGATGTTATATTGGTTTCACTGGTAAAAATAAATAATTGAAATGGGTATATATTTGTTTTTTGTTAAGTTGCCTAATAATTATGCACAGTAATAGTCACCTGCACACACAGATATCCCCCTAAAATAGCTATAACTAAAAACAAACTAAACACTACTTCCAAAACTATTCAGCTTTGATATTAATGAGTTTTTTGGGTTCATTGAGAACATGGTTGTTGTTCAATAATAAAATTAATCCTCAAAAATACAACTTGCCTAATAATTCTGCACTCCCTGTATAGACAAATCTTAGGCCATGTAAACGGATGAACCCTTGTAATCAAGTATGACACACTGTAGACAAGGATGACACACTGTAGACAAGGATGACACACTATAGACAAGGATGACGAATTCACCAACTAATTTATAATGCGCCATAGATGTATTTAAATACATTCATTAATATTGCTGTACTGAGACATCAAGACAGATCATTATTCCATCATTATATTAAATGTGTGAAATGCTACACACTATAGACAAATCTTAGGCCATGTAAACAGACGAACCCTTGTAATCAAGTATGACACACTGTAGACAAGGATGACACACTATAGACAAGGATGACGAATTCACCAACTAATTTATAATGCGCCATAGATGTATTTAAATACATTCATTAATATTGCTGTACTGAGACATCAAGACAGATCATTATTCTATCATTACATTAAACGGGCGTCATAAATGACGAAATTATGTGAACAATTTCTTCATATTTTTTAAAAATGTAGATGATTTTATCATTGTTAACTGCTGATTGTCTACCTGTTACATGTCTATAAAAGGGAATCTAAAATGGAGTATAATCATCTATGCTTTACAAGAGCTATAGGACCAAGAGAAAGAGTTGCTGATATATTTATTTATATGTATTGCTATTTATTTGACATGCTGCTTAAACATATTTTTATCTTGTTATGTCTGTGCCTGGGAAAACAAAGTCAGGGCGCAGCATACAATTTAATTTTGAGCAGAATACAGTTTTAGTCAAACTTGTTTTAGAGCACTATGATTTTATTTATGGTTCTAAAGCCCAAAAGACCTCGCTCTCCAGGAAAGAAGAGATCTGGAGAGCAATAGCTGGCAGTGTTTCCGCCGAAGGGACTCATCCAAAAACGGTGCAACACTGTAAGAAAAGATTCTCTAACATCAAGAGAATCTTAAAGGTCAAGCTGGCCAGAGAGTTACAGTCTGCACGTATGACCGGTGGTGGCGCGCCATATGTGGCTGAGCTAGCCAAATATGAGGTTCAGCTGCGGGAGAAGCTGGGAGCAAACATGACGCTCGGTCTGGATTTAGTGGGGCATGATACTGACGAGTTGGCAGGTAAGATGATATTACTTGAGATATTGATGTTGTAATTTTTTTTTTATTTTTTTTTTTTTTTAAATTAAAAATGTTTATTAAAAGGGACATGCCACCCACATTTTTTCTTTTCTTATTTGGAAAGATAATGCAATGGTAAACATATTTCTAATTTACTTATATTATCTAATTTTTTTTATTCTCTTGATATTCTTTTATCTTGATATGCTCAATAGCTGATGATTGGTTGCTGCACATAGAAGCATCATGTGATTGGCTCACCATGTACATTGCTTTTTATTCAAATAAGGATATGTAAAAAATTAACAAAAATAAATTTTGCAAGTAAATTGTAATTTTGTTTACATTTCTATTCTCTATCTGAATCATGAAAGAAAGATTTTGGGTTTAGTGGCCCTTTAAGATTATGATGTGCAATATTAGTGATAATAATATTTTATTTCATGTATTTTGTTTAAGCATCTACCAGTGCAGCAGCTGCTGCTGCTGCTGCAGTTCCAGCTAGTGATGCTGCCACGGCTGGAGATGACACCCTCCTATTGCCCGTCAGTATCCACACTGAATCCAGCCACAGCTTCTCCTCGGCCGCCACGCACCCGGACATTATGTGCAGCACCTCTGATGGAGCAAGTATTGGCCGATCTACAGGTATGTTTGCTATTAATATTTAGTTTTTTATGTAATTGTTATCACTTGTATGACTGTTCACATTTCTAAATATGTATATTCTATTATCATTATACAGCTGAGGTCCGAAGGGCTTTGGGACCCCCTCCAAGATCTACGATCTCCTCCTCAGGTAACTAAAAAAAAAATTAAACATGAATGTTATCTGTGCTTATAGTATTAGAATTGTCAATAGTTCAATGTGTTTTTTTTTTAATTTAATTAAGAATATCACTTTCATAAACATTAATGGGAAATAACATAGATTGTTTATATAATCTCTCATTTCATAGTATTTCAAAGAATAGGACAGTCAAATGATGTTTGTTTAGCCATACATTTACAGGGACATGAAACCAAAACACATATTCATTGGATTAGGATAGTGAATACTATATTAAACATGTGTAAAATTAAAGTATGTTATTTAATTTGCATTATAACATTTTTTGACTTCAGATTAAAAGGTTTCATTTGAAAACACTGTAATATCAGAGAACCAAGCTTATAGATGATGATTGCTACATTCATACATGTATAGATAGATATACTTATATACTGATTATGATTGGCTAACCAATGTGTTAAGTGATCAAACAATAGTGCCTTATTTATCCTTCAAAAAAAGAAACACATTAAATGAATACAATTAAATAGATATATATGTTATTGCAAATGTATTTGTGTATTCTCTATCTTAAAGGGATAGTATAGTTAACATTAACATTTAATGGTTCAGATAGAACATACAATGAAAGGGACCTGAAACCCACATTTTTTTATTTCATTACTTAGGAAGAAAAGGCATTTTTCAACATCTTTCTAATTTAATTATATTATCTAATTTGTTTTATTCTCTTGATATTCTTTGTTGAAAAGCATATCTAGATATGCTCACTATCTGCTGATTGGTTGCTGCACATAGAAACCTCATGTGATTGGGTCACCCATGTGCATTGCTTTTTCTTCAAATAAGGATATGTAAAAAAACAAGCAAAATAAATAATATAATTAAATTGGAATGGTGTTTAAATTTGTATGTTCTATCTGAATCATGAAAGAACGATTTTGTGTTTAGTGGCCCTTTAAGCTTCAAATGTTCTCCTATCATCAATTTTTATTTATTATCTTGTTATCTTTCGGCTAGATTTGGAGTTTTGTCGGTAACGACCCGAAAATCTAACGCCGGCTTTTTTCTGGCCGCACCATAAAAATAACTCTGGTATTGAGAGTCCACATAAAGGCTGCGTTAGGCTCCAAAAAAGGAGCGTAGAGCATTTTTAACGCAGCTTCAACTCTCGATACCAGAGTTGCTTACGCAAGCGGCCAGCCTCAAAAACGTGCTCGTGCATGATTCCCCCATAGAAAACAATGGGGCTGTTTGAGCTGAAAAAAAACCTAACACCTGCAAAAAAGCCGCGTTCAGCTCTTAACGCAGCCCCATTGTTTGCTATGCGGAAACACCTCCTAAGTCTGCACCTAACACCCTAACATGTACCCCGAGTCTAAAGACCCCTAACCTTACACTTATTAACCCCTAATCTGCCGCCCCCGCTATCGCTGACACCTGCATTTTATTTTTAACCCCTAATCTGCCGCTCCGTAAACCGCCGCTACTTACATTATCCATATGTACCCCTAATCTGCTGCCCCTAACACCGCCGACCCCTATATTATATTTATTAACCCATAATCTGCCCCCCACAACGTCGCCGCCAGCTACCTACACTTATCAACTCCTAATCTGCCGACCGCAAAGTGCCGCCACCTACGTTATCCTTATGTACCCCTAATCTGCTGCCCCTAACACCGCCGACCCCTATATTATATTTATTAACCCCTAATCTGCCCCCCTCAACGTCGCCTCCACCTGCCTACACTTATTAACCCCTAATCTGCCGAGCGGACCGCACCGCTACTATAATAAAGTTATTAACCCCTAATCCGCCTCACTAACCCTATAATAAATAGTATTAACCCCTAATCTGCCCTCCCTAACATCGCGGACACCTAACTTCAATTATTAACCCCTAATCTGCCGACTGGAGCTCACCGCTATTCTAATAAATGTATTAACCCCTAAAGCTAAGTCTAACCCTAACACTAACACCCTCCTAATTAATTAATTATCTCTTATTAAATAAATTATTCCTATTTAAAGCTAAATACTTACCTGTAAAATAAATCCTAATATAGCTACAATATAAATTATAATTATATTATAGCTATTTTAGGATTAATATTTATTTTACAGGCAACTTTGTAATTATTTTAACCATGTACAATAGCTATTAAATAGTTAAGAACTATTTAATAGTTACCTAGTTAAAATAATTACAAAATTACCTGTAAAATAAATCCTAACCTAAGTTACAATTAAACCTAACACTATACTATCATTAAATTAATTAAATAAAATACCTACAATTACCTACAATTAAACCTAACACTACACTATCAATAAATAAATTAAATACAATTCCTACAAATAACTACAATGAAATAAACTAACTAAAGTACAAAAAATAAAAAAATATTTACAAACATAAGAAAAATATTACAACAATTTTAAACTAATTACACCTACTCTAAGCCCCGTAATAAAATAACAAAGACCCCCAAAATAAAAAATGCCCTACCCTATTCTAAATTACTAAAGTTCAAAGCTCTTTTACCTTACCAGCCCTGAACAGGGCCCTTTGCGGGGCATGCCCCAAGAAGTTCAGCTCTTTTGCCTGTAAAAAAAACATACAATACCCCCCCAACATTACAACCCACCACCCACATACCCCTAATCTAACCCAAACCCCCCTTAAATAAACCTAACACTAAGCCCCTGAAGATCATCCTACCTTGTCTTCACCTCAACAGGTATCACCGATCCGTCCTGGCTCCAAAATCTTCATCCAACCCAAGAGGGGGCTGGCGATCCATCATCCGGTGGCTGAAGAGGTCCAGAAGAGGCTCCAAAGTCTTCATCCTATCCGGGAAGAAGAGGCGATCCGGACCGGCAACCATCATCTTCCATCTTCATCCGATGAGGACCGGCTCCATCCTGAATACCTCGGACGCGGACCCATCTTCATCCGGCGACGTCCAACTGAAGAATGAAGGTTCCTTTAAGGGACGTCATCCAAGATGGCGTCCCTCAAATTCCGATTGGCTGATAGGATTCTATCAGCCAATCGGAATTAAGGTAGGAATATTCCGATTGGCTGATGGAATCAGCCAATCAGAATCAAGTTCAATCCGATTGGCTGATCCAATCAGCCAATCAGATTGAGCTCGCATTCTATTGGCTGATTCTTGATTCCATCAGCCAATCAGAATATTCCTACCTTAATTCCGATTGGCTGATAGAATCCTATCAGCCAATCGGAATTCGAGGGACGCCATCTTGGATGACGTCCCTTAAAGGAACCGTCATTCGGTTAGTAAGCGTCGGGAGAAGAGGATGTTCCGCATCGGATGGAAGATGATGGCTCCCGAAGAAAGAAGATTGAAGATGCCGTTGATAGAAGACTTCATCCGGATCATGGACCTCTTCAGCTCCCGCTTGGATGAAGACTTCATCCGGATCATGGACCTCTTCAGCTCCCGCTTGGATGAAGACTTCAGCCGGATCATGGACCTCTTCAGCCCCCCGCTTGGGCTTGGATCAGGACATCGGAGGAGCTCTTCAGGACGGATCGGTGAACCTGGTATGGTGAAGATAAGGTAGGAAGATCTTCAGGGGCTTAGTGTTAGGTTTATTTAAGGGGGTTTGGGTTATATTAGGGGTATGTGGGTGGTGGGTTGTAATGTTGGGGGGGGGTATTTTATGTTTTTTTTACAGGCAAAAGAGCTGAATTCTTTGGGGCATGCCCCGCAAAGGGCCCTGTTCAGGGTTGGTAAGGTAAAAGAGCTTTGAACTTTAGTAATTTAGAATAGGGTAGGGCATTTTTTTATTTTGGGGGGCTTTGTTATTTTATTAGGGGGCTTAGAGTAGGTGTAATTAGTTTCAAATTGTTGTAATATTTTTCTTATTTTTGTAAATATTTTTTTATTTTTTGTAACTTAGTTCTTTTTTATTTTTTGTACTTTAGCTAGTTTATTTAATTGTATTTATTTGTAGGAATTGTATTTAATTAATTTATTGATAGTGTAGTGTTAGGTTAATTGTAGGTAATTGTAGGTAGTTTATTTAATTAATTTATTGATACTGTAGTGTTAAGTTAATTGTAGGTAATTGTAGGTAGTTTATTTAATTAATTTATTGATACTGTAGTGTTAGGTTTAATTGTAACTTAGGTTAGGATTTATTTTACAGGTAATTTTGTAATTATTTTAACTATTTTAGCTATTAAATAGTTCTTAACTATTTAATAGCTATTGTACCTGGTTAAAATAAATATAAAGTTACCTGTAAAATAAATATAAATCCTAAAATAGCTATAATATAATTATAATTTATATTGTAGCTATATTAGGATTTATTTTACAGGTAAGTATTAAGCTTTAAATAGGAATAATTTATTTAATAAGAGTTAATTAATTTCGTTAGATTTAAATTATATTTAACTTAGGGGGGTGTTAGTATTAGACTTAGCTTTAGGGGTTAATACATTTATTAGAATAGCGGTGAGCTCCAGTCGGCAGATTAGGGGCTAATGTTTGAAGTTAGGTGTCGGCGATGTTAGGGAGGGCAGATTAGGGGTTAATACTATTTATTATAGGGTTAGTGAGGCGGATTAGGGGTTAATAACTTTATTATAGTAGCGCTCAGGTCGGGTCGGCAGATTAGGGGTTAATAAGTGTAGGCAGGTGGAGGCGACGTTGTGGGGGGCAGATTAGGGGTTAATAAATATAATATAGGGGTCGGCGGTGTTAGGGGCAGCAGATTAGGGGTACATAAGGATAACGTAGGTGGCGGCGCTTTGCGGTCGGCAGATTAGGGGTTAATTATTGTAGGTAGCTGGCTGCGACGTTGTGGGGGGCAGATTAGGGGTTAATAAATATAATATAGGGGTCGGCGGTGTTAGGGGCAGCAGATTAGGGGTACATAAGGATAACGTAGGTGGCGGTCGGCAGATTAGGGGTTAAAAAAATTTAATCGAGTGGCGGCGATGTGGGGGGACCTCGGTTTAGGGGTACATAGGTAGTTTATTGGTGTTAGTGTACTTTAGGGCACAGTAGTTAAGAGCTTTATAAACCGGCGTTAGCCCAGAAAGCTCTTAACTACTGACTTTTTTCCTGCGGCTGGAGTTTTGTCGTTAGATGTCTAACGCTCACTTCAGACACGACTCTAAATACCGGAGTTAGAAAAATCCCATTGAAAAGATAGGATACACAATTGACGTAAGGGGATCTGCGGTATGAAAAAGTCGCGGCTGAAAAGTGAGCGTTAGACCCCATTTTGAGTGACTCCAAATACCGGAGGTAGCCTAAAACCAGCGTTAGGAGTCTCTAACGCTGGTTTTCACGGCTAACGCCAAACTCCAAATCTGGGCCTTTATTTGCAAACCATGAATGTAAGCTTAAAAGACAGGCCTTTTTTGATACAGCACCTGAGTACTGCTTGTTGATTGTTGTCTATATGTAAACATCTAATCAACAAACGGTATACATTTGATGATAATAAAAATGTGCCTGCTTGTAATATTACTTTATATCGATTTTCAAAGAAAGATAACAAGAGAACTAATAAGAATTGATAATAGGATTAATTAATAATCTTGCTTAAAATGTCATGATCTATCTGAATGATGTAAGTTTAGTTCTTACTAGACTATCACTTTAAAGATGATTAAACATATTGGAATCGACAGTCCTTTGCAACTTCAAATGAATGAAAGGTTTGGATCATCACCTGTGTATTACATGACTATTCTTTGAGGCCTATTTAACAAATGTCTGTCGGACATGATCCGACAGTGCGGATCCGGTCTGACAGACATAGCTGATTGTGTAGAGCAATACATTCTCAGAGCTCAGAACAGGTGGACAGGGTCATGGAGTAGGGGTCTTTAGACTGTTGCTTCATAAGTGTTGTTTGCCGAGAGTCTGAATACTCGCCATAAACACGGCCCTTAAAGCTACATACGGAGCTTGATAAATGGACCTCTATATATATCTCTCTCTAATGTATTAACCGACCAATGGAGTTGGAGATACAAAGTTTATTGCGAGCATGCAGGCTTTACAGAAAATGAAGTTATAAGCAGATGTATAAAGAACGCTGCTCTATACCCTTGCCGCTATTCACCACAACTGAGTATGATCTTGTTTATTGAATCCCACAGTGCTGACGGGCCATTGTCCGCAACTCTGAAGGGGGCATTCTCTACATTCAGCGAGATATTGCGGACATGATCCGCACTGTTGGATCATGTCCAACAAACAGAAGATAAATAGGCCTATAATATACTCTCAGCACAACATCATTGTCACTACTCAAGCTTATCACACCATTAGTGGTGCTTGTAATCATGTCATTGATTAATAAACAGTCTAAACATATTTTGATATTTTTTAATTTTGAAAATGTATGTGTTGAAAATGATGTTGTACGTTGAATAATTTAATACAATGTTGAATATGATATATGTTTTATACTAAGCACCTTTAAAATTACAAATGTATATCAACATTTGTATTTGTTTTATCCATTTAAGACAACCTAAAATATACAAATCATTAATGTTAAAATACAGCGTCTTACAATTTTGATCTTGTTATGATTTATTGAAGATATATGTTTAATATCATATGCATTTAATCCTTCAAATTACATTAAGTAAACTAACAATATATATTTAATTTTTCATTTCTTTAGATGTCGAACATGCATTCCTGACTTCGGAGGAGATCGACTGTTGTCTTCACGAGGTGAGAGATTTGACAGAGCAGTCGTCCCTGGGAGAGACACAATTCCCTGAATCACAGGATCAGGGAATCTCCCAGGGATTATCAGATATAGAATCTCTCATCTGTTCTGCCCCTCCTGACCCAGAAGACATAGCTGCTTTGGACCCTGGTGCCCCTCCTGCTCCTGTTGGTCATGCCCCATCAGCTCATGGCCGTGCTGATCCTGGCCACCGACTGCCTCCCATCAATTATGATGAGGCAGTCGGGGAAATGTTACTTCTGGCCAGGCAGTACCGGGAAGAACACCGTGAGTTGCATGGGGCATTAAGGTTATCTGTTGAGTAACAGGGGCAGATATTAGAGAGGGGAATCACAGTAGATAGGGACTGATCAGATATAGAGAGGGAAAGGTTGAGAGTAGAGTCAGGTAGAATAGATTTAGAGAGGGAAAGATTTGTCTATGAACAACGTAGGGATAGTGCCAGATTAGAGTTAGAGAGGGATAGATTAAATTATGAAATGCAGAGGGATAGTGATAGATTAAACTATGATAGGGAAAGATTAGCGTTCGATAGAGCCAGGGCAGCTGAAGATCAACTAGAACGCCAGCATCGGGAGAGGGCAGACGAAGACAACAGGGTTTTAAATCGTCACATGATTTTAAACTTGGCGAGAAGGGGAACAAGGGAGAGATCACCCCCCTCTCACCCTCACCCAAATGAAAAAAAAGTTAAGGGTGTTTTAATTTGCTCATTTTATTAGGGTTTTTAATATTAGTTTTATTATGTATATATGTATGTCTTGATGTTTTTATTATTTTTAATTTAAAAATATGAAATAAATATTTTTAAATTATTAAAAATGTTGATGTTTTTATGATTTTTAATTTAAAAATATGATAAATATATTTTTAAATTATTAAAATTTTTGATGTTTTTATGATTTTTAATTTAAAAATATGATAAATATATTTTTAAATTATTAAAAATTTTGATGTTTTTATGATTTTTAATTTAAAAATATGAAATAAATATTTTTAAATTATTAAAATATTTGATGTTTTAATGATTTTTAATTTAAAAATATGAAATATTTTTAAATTATTAAAAATCTTGGATGTTTTTTATGATTTTTAATTTAAAAATATGAAATATTTTTAAATTATTAAAAAATCTTTGATGTTTTTATGATTTTTAATTTAAAAATATGATAAAAATATTTTTAAATTATTAAAAAATCTTTGATGTTTTTATGATTTTTAATTTAAAAATATGAAATAAATATTTTTAAATTATTAAAAATATTAATTTTTTTATGATTTTTAATTTAAAGATATGACAAAAATATTTTTAAATTATTAAAATTTTTGATGTTTTTATGATTTTTAATTTAAAAATGATAAAAACATTTTTAAATTATTAAAATGTTTGATGTTTTTATGATTTTTAATTTAAAAATATGAAATAAATATTTTTAAATTATTATTTTTTTTTAATAAAAATATATTTCAAAATTATTAATAAATGTGTTTATTACTTGAATCCCACATTACAAATGACTGATGCTCAAATTTAATGCAGATGTAACATATTATCTACTCTTATTATTAAATGTTAAATTTAATAAACATAACATTTAATTTAAAATTTTATATTGAGCTTTTGAATAAACAACTCAATTAGAATAGTTTACTTGAATCAATAATTAAAATTTAAATATTGATTGTTAACATGTTATATTCACATTTTTATTATTTTTTCTTAATTGTCTTGATATCTTTATTTTATACACCAATCAAAATGAACAACCAAAGTAGTTCAACAAAATGGGGCTGGCATCTAAAGTTAACAAATTTATTTTTAAAAAAAAGATACCAAGAAAATAATAAATTTTTTATAATAGGAGTGATTAGAAAGTTGATAACAAATGGTATGCTCTATATGAATAAGACATAGAAAATCATTAAGTGCAGTGTCTCTTTCTTATTTCTAACATTAAAATAAATATATTTATAGAGAGAGAGTGAGATTGAGAGAGAGTGAGATTGAGAGAGAGAGAGATTGAGAGAGAGAGAGATTGAGAGAGAATGAGAGAGAGAGATTGAGAGAGAGATTGATTGAGAGAGAGGTTGATTGAGAGATTGATTGAGAGAGATTGATTGAGAGAGAGATTGATTGAGAGAGAGATTGATTGAGAGAGAGATTGATTGAGAGAGAGAGATTGAGAGAGATTGATTGAGAGAGAGATTGAGAGAGAAAGATAGAATGAGAGAGAAAAATAGAATGAGAGAGAGGTTGATTGAGAAAGATTGTGAGAGAGAGATTGTGAGAGAGAGATTGAGAGAGAGAGAAAATGAGAGAGAGAGGTTGAGAGAATGAGAGAGAGAGATTGATTAAGAGAGATTGATTGAGAGAGAGATTGAGAGAGAGAGAGAGAGAGATTGAGAGAGGTTGATTGAGAGAGAGAGATTGTGAGATAGAGAGAGTGAGATTGTGAGAGAGAGAGCAATTTTGAGAGAGATTGTGAGAGAGAGAGAGATTGAGAGAGAGAGAGCAATTGTAAGAGAGAGAGAGATTGTGAGAAATTGAGAGAGAGAGAGAGAGAGAGAGAGAGGGGGGGGGGTAGATTAATAGAAATGGAGAGAGATAGGGAAAGAGAGAGACTGTGATAGAGATAAAGACAGACAGAGAAACACATGTATACATTTATAAACCTGTAGTGCATTGCTGCTCAGTCCATAAATGTTAACAATATTTTTATGTTAAATTTAATATTATTTTAATGTGACAGTGAAATGAAAAGTATTATTTTGTTAATCAATTTGTTTAAATTCATATAGATAAAATTGAGCTCATGCACGTTAAAGTAAAAATGAACACAAATTTTTTTACATTTTAATGCAGATAGAGCATGACATTTTAATAAACTTTGTAAATGAATCCTATTCTCCGATGTTCTTCTTTATCTTGTTATATTAATTTGAAATGCAAAAATGTAATTGTTGATTCTGGTACATTTATGGTGATAAACTTGTTTTATCTAAAATGAAATTAAATGGGCTCATTTTTATAAATGAAAGATAGAAACTAAACACATATTAAACAATTATTCTTGTTATAGGCTTACAAATAACAACAGAGTCAAGTGTAGATCTCATTTTTTTTATTTTATGAGATTGTATTAAACATGTGTCTCATCAACTTTACATTGAACAATTGCAACATTTTAAAAAATGAACCACTTTCAATCAATGGCTTTACAATGATATACAATATCATTCATTGAAAAGAAAATATTTGCTCAACACTAACCCAAAATATAGCAGCTTTTCGATTAAAAATAATAATGTAAAGTAAAGAAAAACACACATAAAAACTGTATGTTGCACAATCAAGCTTCTTGCCCAAAAACCCCCTGGATATAGACTGATCGAGCTCCCAGAGCATCGTGCTCCAGGAATGGGTCAATGAATTGACCATATTCATTGTCCAAGCTCTCCATATCTATATCCAGGATTTTTATGGCAATAATGTGCAACATACAGCACACCATAAAAAACATAATTTATGCTTACCTGATAAATTCCTTTCTTCTGTAGTGTGATCAGTCCACGGGTCATCATTACTTGTGGGATATTAACTGCTCCCCTACAGGAAGTGCAAGAGGATTCACCCAGCAGAGTTGCTATATAGCTCCTCCCCTCTACGTCACCTCCAGTCATTCGACCAAGGACCAACGAGAAAGGAGAAGCCAAGGGTGTAGTGGTGACTGGAGTATAATTTAAAAAATATTTACCTGCCTTAAAAAACAGGGCGGGCCGTGGACTGATCACACTACAGAAGAAAGGAATTTATCAGGTAAGCATAAATTATGTTTTCTTCTGTTAAGTGTGATCAGTCCACGGGTCATCATTACTTGTGGGATACCAATACCAAAGCAAAAGTACACGGATGACGGGAGGGATAGGCAGGCTCTTTATACAGAAGGAACCACTGCCTGAAGAACCTTTCTCCCAAAAATAGCCTCCGAGGAAGCAAAAGTGTCAAATTTGTAAAATTTGGAAAAAGTATGAAGCGAAGACCAAGTTGCAGCCTTGCAAATCTGTTCAACAGAGGCCTCATTCTTAAAGGCCCAAGTGGAAGCCACAGCTCTAGTGGAATGAGCTGTAATTCTTTCAGGAGGCTGCTGTCCAGCAGTCTCATAAGCTAAACGAATTATGCTACGAAGCCAAAAAGAGAGAGAGGTAGCAGAAGCTTTTTGACCTCTCCTCTGACCAGAGTAAACGACAAACAGGGAAGACGTTTGTCGAAAATCTTTAGTTGCCTGTAAATAAAATTTAAGGGCACGAACTACATCCAGATTGTGCAAAAGACGTTCCTTCCTCGAAGAAGGATTTGGGCACAAGGATGGAACAACAATCACCTGATTGATATTCCTGTTAGTGACTACCTTAGGTAAGAACCCAGGTTTAGTACGCAGAACTACCTTATCCGAGTGAAAAATCAAATAAGGAGAATCACAATGTAAGGCTGATAACTCAGAGACTCTTCGAGCCGAGGAAATAGCCATTAAAAATAGAACTTTCCAAGATAACAACTTTATATCAATGGAATGAAGGGGTTCAAACGGAACACCCTGTAAAACGTTAAGAACAAGGTTTAAACTCCATGGTGGAGCCACAGCTTTAAACACAGGTTTAATCCTGGCCAAAGCCTGACAAAAAGCCTGAACGTCTGGAACTTCTGACAGACGCTTGTGTAACAGAATGGACAGAGCTGAGATCTGTCCCTTTAAGGAACTAGCGGATAACCCCTTTTCTAAACCTTCTTGTAGAAAAGACAATATCCTAGGAATCCTAACCTTACTCCAAGAGTAACCTTTGGATTCGCACCAATATAGGTATTTACGCCATATTTTATGGTAAATCTTTCTGGTAACAGGCTTCCTAGCCTGTATTAAGGTATCAATAACTGACTCAGAAAAACCACGCTTTGATAAGATCAAGCGTTCAATTTCCAAGCAGTCAGCTTCAGAGAAGTTAGATTTTGATGTTTGAAAGGACCCTGAATCAGAAGGTCCTGTTTCAGAGGTAACGACCAAGGTGGACAGAATGACATGTCCACCAGATCTGCATACCAAGTCCTGCGTGGCCATGCAGGCGCTATTAGAATCACTGATGCTTTCTCCTGTTTGATTCTGGCAATCAATCGAGGAAGCATCGGGAAAGGTGGAAACACATAAGCCATCCTGAAGGTCCATGGTGCTGTCAAGGCATCTATCAGGACCGCTCCCGGATCCCTGGATCTGGACCCGTAGCGCGGAAGCTTGGCGTTCTGTCGAGACGCCATGAGATCTATCTCTGGTTTGCCCCAACGTCGAAGTATTTGGGCAAAGACCTCTGGATGAAGTTCCCACTCCCCCGGATGAAAAGTCTGACGACTTAAGAAATCCGCCTCCCAGTTCTCCACTCCCGGGATGTGGATTGCAGACAGGTGGCAAGAGTGAGACTCTGCCCAGCGAATTATCTTCGATACTTCCATCATTGCTAGGGAGCTTCTTGTCCCTCCCTGATGGTTGATATAAGCTACAGTCGTGATGTTGTCCGACTGGAACCTGATGAACCCCCGAGTTGTTAACTGGGGCCCAGCCAGAAGAGCATTGAGGACTGCTCTCAATTCCAGAATGTTTATTGGAAGAAGACTCTCCTCCTGATTCCATAGTCCCTGAGCCTTCAGAGAATTCCAGACAGCGCCCCAACCTAGTAGGCTGGCGTCTGTTGTTACAATTGACCAGTCTGGCCTGCTGAATGGCATTCCCCTGGACAGATGTGGCCGATAAAGCCACCATAGAAGAGAATTTCTGGTCTCTTGATTCAGATTTAGAGTGTTGAATGGAATGAAGGACACGGCATGCATTTTGAAGTTTTGTTAACCTGTCCTCTGTCAGGTAAATCTTCATTTCTACAGAATCTATCAGAGTCCCCAGGAAGGGAACTCTTGTGAGTGGAAAGAGAGAACTTTTCTCTTCGTTCACTTTCCATCCATGCGACCTTAGAAATGCCAGTACTATCTCTGTATGAGATTTGGCAGTTTGAAAGCTTGAAGCTTGTATCAGTATGTCATCTAAGTACGGAGCTACTGAAATTCCTCGCGGTCTTAGTACCGCCAGAAGAGTGCCCAGAACCTTTGTGAAGATTCTTGGAGCCGTAGCCAGTCCGAATGGAAGAGCTACAAACTGGTAATGCCTGTCTAAAAAGGCAAACCTTAGATACCGGTAATGACTTCTATGAATCGGTATGTGAAGGTAAGCATCCTTTAAATCCACTGTGGTCATGTACTGACCCTCTTGGATCATGGGCAAAATTGTTCGAATAGTTTCCATCTTGAACGATGGAACTCTTAGGAATTTGTTTAGGATCTTTAAATCCAAGATTGGCCTGAAGGTTCCCTCTTTTTTGGGAACTACAAACAGATTTGAGTAAAACCCTTGTCCTTGTTCCAACCGCGGAACTGGATGGATCACTCCCATTAATAAAAGATCTTTTACGCAGCGTAGAAACGCTTCCTTCTTTGTTAGGTTTGTTGACAACCTTGACAGATGAAATCTCCCTCTTGGGGGAGAGGATTTGAAGTCCAGAAGGTATCCCTGAGATATGATCTCTAACGCCCAGGGATCCTGAACATCTCTTGCCCAAGCCTGGGCGAAGAGGGAAAGTCTGCCCCCCACTAGATCCGGTCCCGGATCGGGGGCCCTCAATTCATGCTGTCTTAGGGGCAGCAGCAGGTTTTCTGGCCTGTTTGCCCCTGTTCCAGGACTGGTTAGGTTTCCAGCCTTGTCTGTAGCGAGCAACAGCTCCTTCCTGTTTTGGTGCAGAGGAAGTTGATGCTGCTCCTGCTTTGAAATTACGAAAGGAACGAAAATTGGACTGTCTAGCCTTGGCTTTGGCCTTGTCCTGAGGCAGGGCATGACCTTTACCTCCTGTAATGTCAGCAATAATCTCTTTCAAGCCGGGCCCGAATAAGGTCTGCCCTTTGAAAGGAATATTAAGCAATTTAGATTTAGACGTAACATCAGCTGACCAGGATTTCAGCCACAGAGCTCTGCGTGCCTGAATGGCGAATCCTGAATTTTTAGCCGCAAGTTTAGTTAAATGTAATACGGCATCTGAAATAAATGAATTAGCTAACTTAAGGAATTTAAGTTTGTGTGTGATGTCATCTAGTGTGGATGATTGAAGTGTCTCTTCCAGAGACTCAAACCAAAATGCTGCTGCAGCCGTGACAGGCGCAATACATGCAAGAGGTTGCAATATAAATCCTTGTTGAACAAACATTTTCTTAAGGTAACCCTCTAATTTTTTATCCATTGGATCTGAAAAAGCACAGCTATCCTCCACTGGGATAGTGGTACGCTTAGCTAAAGTAGAAACTGCTCCCTCCACCTTAGGGACCATTTGCCATAAATCCCGTGTGGCGGCGTCTATTGGAAACATTTTTCTAAATATAGGAGGGGGTGAGAAAGGCACACCGGGTCTATCCCACTCCTTAGTAAAAATGTCAGTAAGTCTCTTAGGTATAGGAAAAACGTCAGTACTCGTCGGTACCGCAAAATATTTATCCAACCTACACATTTTTTCTGGGATTGCAACTGTGTTACAATCATTCAGAGCCGCTAATACCTCCCCTAGTAACACACGGAGGTTCTCAAGCTTAAATTTAAAATTTGAAATGTCTGAGTCCAGTTTATTTGGATCAGAACCGTCACCCACAGAATGAAGCTCTCCGTCTTCACGTTCTGCAAACTGTGACGCAGTATCAGACATGGCCCTTGCATTATCAGCGCACTCTGTTCTCACCCCAGAGTGATCACATTTACCTCTTAGTTCTGGTAGTTTAGCCAAAACTTCAGTCATAACAGTAGCCATATCTTGTAATGTGATTTGTAATGGCCGCCCAGATGTACTCGGCGCTACAATATCACGCACCTCCTGAGCGGGAGATGCAGGTACTGACACGTGAGGCGAGTTAGTCGGCATAACTCTCCCCTCGTTGTTTGGTGAAATATGTTCAATTTGTACAGATTGACTGTTTTTTAAAATAGCATCAATACATTTAGTACATAAATTTCTATTGGGCTCCACTTTGGCATTAACACATATAGCACAGAGATATTCCTCTGAATCAGACATGTTTAACACACTAGCAAATAAACAACAACTTGGAAATACTTTACAAAGTAATTTACAAATAATATGAAAACGAACTGTGCCTTTAAGAAGCACAGAAAAATATTATAACAGTTAAAATAATTAAGTTATAGCATCAATCTTTGTCAGAATATACAGTTTTAGCAAAGGATTGTTCCCCTCAGCAAATGATAACTAACCCAGGCAGCAGAAAAAAAATACACAAATAAACGTTTTTTTGTTTTTTTTTTTATCACAGTCAATACAATCAGCACAGCTCTGCTGTAATGATTACTTCCCTCAAAAAAGGCTTTGGAGATCCCTGAACTCTGTAGAGATGAACCGGATCATGAAGGAAGAAAATGAATCTCTGACTGAGTTTTTTCTGATGCATAGTGAAAGCACCAAAATGGCCCCTCCCCCACACTGCCAAGTGGAAAAATAGTGCCCAAAACATTTTTTCACCCAGTACCTCAGAGAAAAAAACGTTTTTACATGCCAGCAAAAAAACGTTTTACCTCAATAATTAATTGTCATTTAAAACCTATTGCAAGTCCCTGCAAATTAGGTTAAGTCTATGTATACAGTCTAAAAACCAGAGAAGTATAAAATATACATACATGACAGCCTGATATCAGCTACATCTACTGCATTCAAGGCTGGGTTTACATTATAACGGTATGGCAGGATTTTCTCATCAATTCCATGTCAGAAAATAATAAGCTGCTACATACCTCTTTGCAGATTAATCTGCCTGCTGTCCCCTGATCTGAAGTTTGCCTCTCCTCAGATGGCCGAGAAACAGCAATATGATCTTAACTACTCCGGCTAAAATCATAGAAAAAAACTCAGGTAGATTCTTCTTCAAATTCTACCAGAGAAGGAATAACACACTCCGGTGCTATTATAAAACAACAAACTTTTGATTGAAGATATAAAAACTAAATATATCACCATAGTCCTCTCACACATCCTATCTAGTCGTTGGGTGCAAGAGAATGACTGGAGGTGACGTAGAGGGGAGGAGCTATATAGCAACTCTGCTGGGTGAATCCTCTTGCACTTCCTGTAGGGGAGCAGTTAATATCCCACAAGTAATGATGACCCGTGGACTGATCACACTTAACAGAAGAAATTAAGGAGACTTTGGAGGGGGCGTACTGAAGAACACCACCAGAGATGTCCAAGCAGCGGAAACGGCTCTTCAGCACGCCAAAGGTGTGCTCAATCACAGATCTTGTAGCAATGTGTGTACGATTGCAGCGCACCTCTTCCACTCCTTCAGGGTTTTGGACGGGTGTGAACAGCCACGGAAGACACGGATATCCAGAGTCACCTGCACAAACAAAATAGATCATTGACATTAGCAATCAGAATGAATAAAAAATTCCTATACATATGTTAGAGTATCTAAGAGATATTTACCTATCAGGATTCCTTCTGGCATTTGGCCCTCCTGGAAGCGTTGGTATATGGCGGAATTCCGGAGGACGAAGGAATCATGATTGCAGCCAGGGAATCCAGATCGAACACTCATCACCCTCAACCTGGCATCACAGATGACCTGGATATTCAGCGAGTGATTGAATTTCCTATCCTGGTAGGGCTTCTCTTGACCACTGGGAGGCTGCACTAAGATGTGTGTGCAGTCTATGGCCCCCAATACCCTTGGCAATCCAGCTCGATGGTAGAACTGGAGCTTGACAGCATGCCACTCCTCTGGTGTGTTTGGGAAGTGGACATGATGGACTAGGCGTTGGTGCAAAGCATCCAGGACAACCTTCAGGTGACATGAGAAGGCTGTCTGGCTCATACCAACGCCTAGACCTGTCACAGCCTGGAATGACCCAGTTGCCAAGAAATAGAGGACCGCAAGCAGCTTTACCATCCCAGGGATTGCCCTCGTTCTTCTAGTGAGTGGCTCGAGAGAGCCCGCGATCTCGACATAGAGCGTCTCAATAGAGGCCCTAACCAGTCGAAATCGACGGATCACCTCTCGGTCACTGAGGGCATGAAGCCCAATCCTTGGGTAGAAAACCCTTGGCACTCGCCGGCGTCTTCCGTGTTGGATTGCAGCCATCAACACCCGTCTTGCCCTGCGGAAATTGAGAACATTGAGGATGTCCATCCTCAAAATTACACCAAACAATAATGAAATGTAGTGATTGAAGAGCCCTTTTTATAACGTCTAGTTTCACAGATGTGAACGTTTACAGTAATTGAATAAATGGTGTGTCAATCATGACCTAACTACATGACTTGCACATTTTGATTACTATCGCGTCATTTTACGCGCAATTAAAGCGACTAATTATTCTAAGACGTATTTGTCTTTTTTTATAGCGTCATTTGCCTAGCACAATACGATGTTCATAAAAATATATGATTAAGCCATCCAGGTGTGTTTATCACCTGTAAGAAATGCAGGTGTCTGTGCAATTATCAAAATTATTTATAAAAAACACGAATATTTGGCTCTAGTTTCAATGTTATTTCTGATTTTTCTGTTTGGATGGCAGCATTATGAAGGTGAAAAAGGTCAGTGATTACTGTGTTTTTAAGATTACATATTAAAGTGTTGTATTAACATTTGCAATCCTAAGTAACAAAAAGAATGCAATGTTGAACATTATGATGTTAAATGTTGTTTGATATCCTTGATGTGATTCCTAATACCATTTACAATTCAGTTCAATGTATTTTGAAAGCGCAAAGTTAAACAGTGACATAAATCCAAGATAAATTTATAAGGGCATTTTAGCTACAAAAAGGGATCATAACAACTGACTGACAACTGTGACATTATTATAAAAGTAATGTTAGTGAATTACCTTTTAAACCTCCACGATGCTGCCATTCAAACAAAAAAATCTGAATTCATGTCATGCCTATGTAAATATGCAGGTGTTTTGGCTAATTAATTGATAGCCTAATTTGCATTGTGCATAATTAATTAGTAGCCTAATTTGTATTGTGTATAATTCATTGTTAGCATAATTGCTGTATTTTTAAAAATTAAAAAATTATTTTGTCTTTTATTAAATCTCCTTTATTGCTGTGCAGTGTTTTCATTTTTTTCCTATCTTTTGTGTAAATGTGGTGTTCTTTTTTTTTAAATCTCCTTTATTGGTGTGCAGTGTTTTCATTCTCTTGCTATCCTTTGTGTGAATGTGTTTTTCATTTTCAAAATGGAATCAATTGCTGTGCAGTGTTTTCATTCTTTTCCTATCTTTTGTGTGAATGTGTTGTTCTTTTTTTAAATCTCCTTTATTGGTGTGCAGTGTTTTCATTCTCTTGCCATCCTTTGTGTGAATGTGTTTTTCATCTTCAAAATGGAATCAATTGCTGTGCAGTGTTTTCATTCTTTTCCTATCTTTTGTGTAAATGTGTTGTTCTTTTTTTAAATCTCCTTTATTGGTGTGCAGTGTTTTCATTCTCTTGCCATCCTTTGTGTGAATGTGTTTTTCATTTTCAAAATGGAATCAATTGCTGTGCAGTGTTTTCATTCTTTTCCTATCTTTTGTGTAAATGTGTTGTTCTTTTTTTAAATCTCCTTTATTGGTGTGCAGTGTTTTCATTCTCTTGCCATCCTTTGTGTGAATGTGTTTTTCATTTTCAAAATGGAATCAATTGCTGTGCAGTGTTTTCATTCTTTTCCTATCTTTTGTGTAAATGTGTTGTTCTTTTTTTAAATCTCCTTTATTGGTGTGCAGTGTTTTCATTCTCTTGCTATCCTTTGTGTGAATGTGTTTTTCATTTTCAAAATGGAATCAATTGCTGTGCAGTGTTTTCATTCTCTTGCTATCCTTTGTGTGAATGTGTTTTTCATTTTGAAAAATTAGAATTACAGGAAGGGAATTGTATTAGAAATAAGGTATACATATTTAATAATGCTTTCCATTAAGTTTTATTAGGTGACATGCTTGACTCGAGCAGCATCGAAAACAGTTTTCAGATTTCCATTGACTACTATAGCATCCGCGACCTCCAAGGCGGCGGATTGAAAACTAGGTACGCTGCGTCGGATAAGACGCGAGCGTAAGTGGTCATATTTTGATAACTTTCGAAAGCTTCTACTTGTGTCGAAGAACATGGCGAAAGCAATGAATTCCACAAGATTTCCAGAGGTTTTCGAATCGCAGCGATCGGTGTGGAATTGAGAGCGCCGGATCGTATGTTACGTCACACAATTCGAATTCTTCCGATGTTGACTCTTTGATAACTACGGCGATGCAATCTCGCGACGTGTACGACGCGGATTTCTGACGTATTCTCAGTAGACGCTTTGATAACTAGAGGCCCTTGTCTCTGCAACTGCGGTGCCGATCCGGTTTATCAGAAAGTCATAAGGAGCGTTATTTATGAGTCGCTAACATATTTTTCCAAACCTGGACATGATATGGTTCAGGCTGTCTGTTAGGTCTGGATGCGTTGCGGTAGCCATTTTATAGTGTAGGTTTCTCGTGGGTTTTAGAGTTGACTCTCCTTTCCAAAACGTAGCTCTGCCGCCAATGCCCGTTCTTGTTATGAGGTTGTGTGCAGAGGATCTGAGCAGGTCTGGCAATGGCAAAAACCCTCGATTCCTCGAGGGGGGTGGCGCTGCCTATGTGTGAGCCGCCGCTCTAGGCCTTCTTGTCCGATGCCGGGCTCCAACTTCACTTATACAATGCAATCTTCCAATATGTAAAACTCTGCTGAGCAATATAGCCTTATAGAATAATAATTATATTGCTGCACTGTAAGATCCCTCTTATAATCGTCGGATTGTGAGTGTTCAGTTAGAGCTCAGGGAAGATGCAACCATGCAAGATCGTTGCTCGGACACGCCCCCTCTGGATGGATTTTTTTATGTCAGAGGTTAATGGTCTGTATGGTATTCTAATGCTATAGTACAAGCATTAATGCTGGGTTATTGTTACACATTTATTTTTCATTACCCATATAAGTTTCCTTAAGATATGTGATACAACTCTTCTTGAGAATAGCTGCAAGTTCAGCCAAGTACACTCCCAAATAGATGATCCTATTTAGACCAATATCCCATTCATTTGGGCGGTAATCTAAGATGTTCAGTTTGATAGTATGATTTTATTTTGGGAAGCTAACCGATTAAAGAGGTCTTATCAGTGGGTGTGCACGCATGCTACACTCTGATTGGTAGTTATATCAAATCGGATTGGATATTTAATGTGAAAGTTACAACTGTAATTCTAATATATTAAAAGATTATACCCTGTAATATCCAGTATAATTATTTTGGTAGGTATTCTTATTAACATGATTTAAGGATACTGTTAATAGTGATCTAAACGTGTAACGATACTCTGATATGATCCTTTACATTATGTTCTCCAGTAGTTGCGATCACACATAATAACACTAATCGCACATCTGCACAAATAGCTGTAAGATATATTACGGGTCTCTTACTGTATTACCTTAATTCCCAATATTATTTCAACAGCAATGGCCATTGTCATAGAGAAATGGTTCTCCCCTTTACTCAGTGTAATGTGTTGGTAAACACTTATGTGGCTCTCAGTTACTGGGATGTAAATGATAGCAGCTTTGTCTAATTAATTTCGAGACATCAATGACATTAGCCATTTACAAATGAGAATAAGAGCATGATACGGCACATTTTTTATGCATCTCGATTCTGATCGCAGACTATGTATTTATTCTGACAGGATGATGGTGCGATCACATGACGGCTCCTATCCAATAAGAGCCAACTTATTCGACATTCAATGTGAGACTTTAAACTGTAATCCTAATACATTGTATAATATAAAATTGCACCCCACAATATTCAGTATAATTACTTTGGTCTGTAGTAATATTAAATATGATTCACAGATACTGTTAATTATGATCGAAACATGTAACGATACTCTGATAGGATCCTTTATACTATGGTCTTTAGCAGTTGCGGTCTCACACAACAATAACACCAAGTGCACATTCAACTTAATTCCTGATTATTCCAACAGCCATGTCATAGAGAAATGTTTCTCTTCTTTACTCAGTGTAACGTGTTGGGTAAGATTATGTGGCACTCAGCAACTGGAGTGTAAATGGTAGCGGCATTGTCTAATTAATTTTGAGACATTTATGGCATCAGCCACTTACAGTCTTTGTTTGGCTTGAGAACAAAAGCATAATATGACATTTCTTATGTATTTCGATTCTGATCACAGATGATATATTAATTCTGATAAGATGATGGTGCGATCACATGACGGCTCCTATCCAATGAGAGCCAACTAACTTGATAGGTTGAACCAGTGGGTGTGTAATCACACTCCACTTTGATTGGTTTATGTTACATTTAAAGGCTAGGAGAGAGACCCGGATCGGGTTAGCCTTTGAGGAAGCTGTGATAACAGCAAAATGTGCATCAGGCGTGCTTAGGGGACTTTTATCCACTTATATAGCCGTAATAGTAGATCATTTTCTGCAGTTTTGAACATAATTGAGTTTGCATTGAAACTGTGTGGGGCTCAGAACTATAGATTGGTATAAGTTTTTGTGGATATTTGTCCCTTATATACAATTTTAATCTAAGTTTTAAGACACACACACTCACTTATTTGAATGTATTTACACTATACATTTATATGTATATATTAACTGGATAGAATAAAAGTTATATTTATTTATTTATTTTTTGAAAATAATTTTTTATTGAAGTTAAAGTAGAGATTAACAAACAAGGATCGCCCTTGAACAAGTGTTACATCGAGGTGGTAAAGACATCACATGTACCTTGATACAAATAACAGATCAGGATGAACATATGAGTAAATTTGCATTTCAAGGCTTAATACAATAATAGATAAGAAATAGGGCGAAATAGAATAGAACTTCATTTTATGTTATGTGGTATATGATCTCCATCAAGCAATGGATGGCGCACTTTGTACTATGTAAGACAATAGTGACAGCTTGTGGAGAGTTGGGAAATGAATTGGCCACTTTTGGGCCAACGTATATAAAGGGGGGGGGGATAGCAGCGGGCAAAAGCCGCTCAATAGAGTGAGGAAGGGTGGAGGGCGGAGCCAGCCAGCATGTCAGTTTATTGATCGCTGCTGAGTTTCTAAAAGAATGTTGGTTTCAAAATCTAAGTGGACTCTTAACAGAAAAAGAAAAATATCTAAATGGAGTGGGGATGACAAAATATACAATGTTATGAGCTTTACAACATATTTTCAGGATCCATTAACATTTAACTATACAATTTCTTAATATATTAAAATGGTGAGGGGAAGACTTAGAAAGGCTCAATACAAATACTTATACTGAGGGTAGTATCCAATGTTGCAAGGCATAATGATATAATATATATATAGAATAGGGCAAACCTTACATTACATTGCATTAGAGGCCACAACAAAACAGTAGTAACTTGCAAGGTAGGTAGATAAGTTATAAATAACAAAAATGCTTTAACAGATAAGCAGAGCACAAAGTGAACAGCATCCTTACAAAATAAGTAAAACAATTGGTGCCTTTGCAGGTGGCTTGCCTACCTCAGGAGTGATATAACAATGTGGTGACTGATAGGACAAGACCCGAGACTAAATAGTTTGACCCAGTAAGTACTATAAGCATTGAACTGATCATTAGGAGTAAGATATTCAATCTCAAATGCTGGAAGGGTCATTTCAACCTAGGATCCAGAGACTTTGCTATATAGTAGACACTATACATAATAATGTCCAGGAAGGAGCTAAACATATAAGGCTCTATACCTAGCTATATATGCAATGGTCCTATTAAGACATTCAACATTAGTTATTATAGCTGGAAGACTTTCTAGAAGCTGAACAAGCAGCAATATTTGTTTTGTTACAACATGCTAGATGAACAAAGTATTTTACAGAGTTATATATAACCAAAACAATATACAGCGGGTGGGCTCAAGAAAGGGACACGCTACCCATCTATAGGGGTTTTATCACATAATGAGCTGTGTGAAAATGGGAGAGATTGGTGCCTCTGTAGACCAGCATTAGTGTAACACTAAGCAGTATATCCCCCATGAAAGTGGAGAGAGATAGTGCCTAAGAATGATAAGTTCCTTAAGGTAGTCAGGTATCTTATTAGGAGTCAATTAGAGCCCAATTCTTAGGGAGTTGTATGGGCTACTCTAGCGATACCCATAACCTAGATATGTGTAGAGCTGGTTAACTGGGTAATCTACACTGCATAATATCTTTCTGGATATAAAATCTCTATGATCAGTTATTTTTGAACTTGATAATGTATAACTTGGGCCCAATAAAATATGGTCTACCAGAGATACATGGTGTAAGGGAAGCTGATCTGAGGTAATTTTTAACCTCTTCTTGTCAACAAGACCTCAGGTGTATCAAATATAAAGCCAGAGACGCAGATAGAAGGCTATAGGAAACCTAAACTAGTGGGGTTAAATTTAAGTTACATAAGCTAGGGTGTATTATAGGCATGTCTATGTCCTGAAAAATCTCCCATGCCACAAGTGTACCCATGTTATCGCTACCCATCTATAGGGGTTTTATCACACAATGAGCTGTGTGTAAATGGGAGAGATTGATGTCTCTGTAGACCAACATTAGTGCATAACTTGGACCCAATAAAACATGGTCTACCAGAGATATATGGTGTAAGGGAAACTGATATGTGGTAATTTTTAACCTCTTCTTGTTGACAAGACCTCAGGTGTAACAGATATAAAGCCAGAGACGCAAATAGTAGGCTATAGGGAACCTAAACTAGTGGGGTTAAATTTAAGTAACATAAGCTAGGGTGCATTATAGGCATGTCTATGTCCTGAAAAATCTCCCATGCCGCACGTGCACCCATGTTATAATAGATCCCTGCACATTCCCTGTGACACCACATTGATTGGCATTCGAATAGAAAATTTAACTAAGAATACCTATAAAGTTTTAGATATGTGATATATAATAGGAAAATTGATTTAGTAATATGTATCTAATTCATAGTGAAATATAGCCTGACTTAGAACATACAGAGGAGGGACAAAAAAACATAATTTATGTAAGAACTTACCTGATAAATTCATTTCTTTCATATTAGCAAGAGTCCATGAGCTAGTGACGTATGGGATATACATTCCTACCAGGAGGGGCAAAGTTTCCCAAACCTTAAAATGCCTATAAATACACCCCTCACCACACCCACAATTCAGTTTAACGAATAGCCAAGAAGTGGGGTGATAAGAAAAAAGTGCGAAAGCATATAAAATAAGGAATAATTGTGCTTTATACAAAAAAATCAAAACCACCACAAAAAAGGGCGGGCCTCATGGACTCTTGCTAATATGAAAGAAATGAATTTATCAGGTAAGTTCTTACATAAATTATGTTTTCTTTCATGTAATTAGCAAGAGTCCATGAGCTAGTGACGTATGGGATAATGATTACCCAAGATGTGGATCTTTCCACGCAAGAGTCACTAGAGAGGGAGGGATAAAATAAAGACAGCCAATTCCTGCTGAAAATAATCCACACCCAGAATAAAATTTTAATGAAAAAACATAAGCAGAGGATTCAAACTGAAACCACTGCCTGAAGTACGTTTCTACCAAAAACTGCTTCAGAAGAAGAAAACACATCAAAATGGTAGAATTTAGTAAAAGTATGCAAAGAGGACAAAGTTGCTGCTTTGCAAATCTGATCAACCGAAGCTTCATTCCTAAACGCCCAGGAAGTAGAAACTGACCTAGTAGAATGAGCTGTAATCCTTTGAGGCGGAGTGTTACCCGACTCAACATAGGCATGATGAAATAAAGATTTCAAACAAGATGCCAAAGAAATGGCAGAAGCTTTCTGGCCTTTTCTAGAACCGGAAAATATGACAAATAGACTAGAAGTCTTTCGGAAAGACTTAGTAGCTTCAACATAATATTACAAAGCTCTAACAGCATCCAAAGAATGCAATGATTTCTCCTTAGAATTCATAGGATTAGGACATAATGAAGGAACCACAATTTCTCTACTAATGTTGTTAGAATTCACAACCTTAGGTAAAAAATTCAAAAGAAGTTCGCAGCACCGCCTTATCCTGATGCAAAATCAGAAAAGGAGACTCACAAAAAAGAGTAGATAATTCAGAGACTCTTCTGGCAGAAGAGATGGCCAAAAGAAACAAAACTTTCCAAGAAAGTAATATAACGACCAAAGAATGCATGGGTTCAAAAGGAGGAGCTTGAAGAGCCCCCAGAACCAAATTCAAACTCCAAGGAGGAGAAATTGACTTAATGACAGGTTTTATACGAACCAAAGGTTGTACAAAACAATGAATATCAGGAAGATTAGCAATCCTTCTGTGAAAAAGAACAGAAAGAGCAGAGATTTGTCTTTCAAGGAACTTGCGGACAAAACTTTATCTAAACCATCCTGAAGAAACTGTAAAATTCTCGGTATTCAAAAAGAATGCCAAGAAAAAAGATGAGAAAGACACTAAGAAATATAAGTCTTCAAGACTCTATAATATATCTCTCTAGATACAGATTTACGAGCCTGTCACATAGTATCAATCACAGAGTCAGAGAAACCTCTTTGACCAAGAATCAAGCGTTCAAACTCCATACCTTAAAATTAAGGTTTTGAGATCCTGATGGAAAAAAGAACCTTGAGACAGAAAGACTGGTCTTAACGGAAGAGTCCACAGCTGGCAAGAGGCCATCCGGACAAGATCCGCATACCAAAACCTGTGAGGCCATGCTGGAGCTACCAGCAGGACAAACGAGCATTCCTTTAGAATATTGGAGAATACCCTTGGAAGAAGAACTAGAGGCGGAAAGATATAGGCAGGATGACACTTGTAAGGAAGAGATAATGCATCCACTGCCCCCGCCCGAGGATCCCGGGATCCAGACAGATACCAGGGAAGTTTCTTGTTTAGATGAGAAGCCATCAGATCTATTTCTGGGAGTTCCCACATTTGAACAATCTGAGGAAATACCTCTGGGTGAAGAGACCATTCGCCCAGGTGCAACGTTTGGCGACTGAGATAATCCGCTTTCCAATTGTCCATACCTGGGATATGAACCGCAGAGATTAGACAGGAGCTGGATTCCGCCCAAACCAAATTCGAAATACTTCTTTCATGTATGCCACAGTTGTGACATTGTCTATCTGAAAACAAATGAACAACTCTCTCTTCAGAAGAGGCCAAGACTAAAGAGCTCTGAAAATTGCACGGAGTTCCAAAATATTGATCGGAAATCTCACCTCCTGAGATTCCCAAACCCCTTGTGCCGTCAGATACCCCCACACAGCTCCCCAACCTGTAAGACTTGCATCTGTTGAGATTATAGTCCAGGTCGGAAGAACAAAGAAGCCCCCTGAACTAAACGATGGTGATCTGTCCACCATGTCAGAGAGTGTCGTATAATCGGTTTAAAGATATTAATTGAGATATCTTTGAGTAATCCCTGCACCATTGGTTCAGCATACAGAGCTGAAGAGGTCGCATGTGAAAACGAGCAAAGGAGATCGCATCTGATGCGGCAGTCCTAAGACCTAAAATTTCCATGCATAAGGCTACCAAAGGGAATGATTGTGACTGAAGGTTTTGACAAGCTGATATCAATGTTAAACTTCTCTTGTCTGACAAGGACAGAGTCATAGACACTGAATCTATCTAGAAACCTAAAAAGGTTACCCTTGTCTGAGGAATCAATGAACTGATTGGTAAATTGATCCTCCAACCATGAACTTGAAGAAACAACACAAGTCGATTCGTATGAGATTCTTCGAAAATGAGAAGACTGAGCAAGTACCAAGATATCGTCCAAATAAGGAAATACCAAAACCCTGTTCTCTGATTACAGAAAGAAGGGCACCGAGAACCTTTGAAAAAAATTCTTGGAACTGAGGCTAGGCCAAACGGTAGAGCCACAAAACTGGTAATGCTTGTCTAAAAAGAGAATCTCAGACACTAAAAGTGATCTGGATGAATCGGAATATGCAGATACGCATCCTGTAAATCTATTGTAGACATATAATGCCCTTGCTAAACAAAAGGCAGGATAGTCCTACAGTAACCATCTTGAATGTTGGTATCCTTACATAACGATTCAATATTGATAGATCCGGAACTGGTCTGAAGGAATTGACCTTCTTTGGTACAATGAAGAGATAAAATAAAACCCCAGCCCCTGTTCCAGAACTGGAACTGGCATAATTACTCCAGCCAACTCTAGATCTGAAACACATTTCAGAAATGCTGAGCCTTTGCTGTGTTAACTGGGACACGGGAAAGAAAAAAATCTCTTAGCAGGAGGCCTTAACTTGAAGCCAATTCTGTACCTTTCTGAAACAATGTTCTGAAACCAGAGATTGAGAACGGAATTGATCCAAATTTCTTTGAAGAAAACGTAATCTGCCCCATACCAGCTGAGCTGGAATAAGGGCCGCACCTTCATGGGTACTTAGGAGCTGGCTATAGGTTTCTATAAGGCTTGGATATATTCCAAACTGGAAATAGTTTCCAAACTGATACTGCTCCTGAGGATGAAGGATCAGGCTTTTGTTCCTTGTTGTGAGGAAAGGAACGAAAATGATTATTAGACCTAAATTTACCTTAGATTTTTTATCCTTTGGTAAAAAAGTTCCCTTCCTTCCAGAAACAGTTGAGATAATAATTTATTACCCTGGAAAGAAAGGGAAAGCAAAGTTGACTTAGAAGACATATCAGCATTCCAAGTTTAAACCATAAAGCTTTTCTAGCTAAAATAGCTAGAGACATATACCTGACATCAACTCTAATGATATCAAAAGATGGTATCACCAATAAAATTATTAGCATGTTATAGAATAATAATAATGCTATAAAATTATGATCTGTTACTTGTTGCGCTAAAGCTTGTAACCAAAAAGTTGAAGCTGCAGCAACATCCGCTAAAAATATAGCAGGTCTAAGAAGATTACCTGAACATAAGTAAGCTTTTCTTAGAAAGGATACAATTTTCCTATCTAAAGGATCCTTAAATGAAGTACTATCTGCCGTAGGAATAGTAGTACATTTAGCAGGAGTAGAGACAGCCCCATAACCTTAGGGATTTTGTCCCAAAAAACTCTAATCTGTCAGATGGCACAGGATATAATTGCTTAAACGTTTAGAAGGAGTAAAAGAATTACCCAAATTATTCCATTCCCTGGAAATTACTTCAGAAATAGCATCAGGGAGATTAAACACTTCTGGAATAACTACAGGAGATTTAAAAACCTTATTTAAACGTTTAGATTTAGTATCAAGAGGACCAGAATCCTCTATTTCTAATGCAATTAATACTTCTTTAAATAAAGAACGAATAAATTCCATCTTGAACAAATACAAAGATTTATCAGCATCAACCTCTGAGACAGAAACCTCTGAACCAGAAGAACCATTATCAGTATCAGAATGATGATGTTCATTTAAAAATTCATCTGAAAAAAGAGAAGTTTTAAAAGACTTTTATGTAAACTAGAAGGAGAAATAACAGACATAACCTTCTTAATGGATTTAAAAAAATAAAATCTCTTATGTTTATCAGGAACACTCTGAAAATTAGATGTTGACGGAACAGCAACAGGTAATGTAACAGTACTAAAGGAAATTTTATCTGCATTAATAAGTTTGTCATGACATGCAATACAAACAACAGCTGGAGAAACAGATACCAAAAATGTATAGCAGATACACTTAGCTTGGTAGCTCCAGCACCGGGCAATGATTTTCCTGAAGTATCTTCTGACTCAGTTGCAACGTGGAACATCTTGCAATATGTAATAGAAAAAACAACATATAAAGCAAAATTGATCAAATTCCTTAAATGACAGTTTCAGGAATGGGAAAAAAATGCCAGTGAACAAGCTTCTAGCAACCAGAAGCAATAAATAATGAGACTTAAATAATGTGGAGACAAAAGCGACGCCCACATTATTTGGCGCCTAAATGCTTTTGGCGCCAAAAATGACGCCACATCCGGAACGCCGACATTTTTGGCGCAAAAGAACGTCAAAAAAATGACGCAACTTCCGGCGACACGTATGACGCCGGAAACAGAAAAGATTTTTTGCGCCAAGAATGACGCAATAAAATGAAGCATTTTCAGCCCCCGCGAGCCTAACAGCCAACAGGGAAAAAGTCAAATTTTTTAAGGTAAGAAAAAAAGATTGATTCAAATGCATTATCCCAAATATGAAACTGACTGTCTGAAAAAAAGGAATGTTGAACATCCTGAGTCAAGGCAAATAAATGTTTGAATACATATATTTAGAACTTTATAAAAAAGTGCCCAACCATAGCTTTAGAGTGTCACAGAAAATAAGACTTACTTACCCCAGGACACTCATCTACATGTTTGTAGAAAGCCAAACCAGTACTGAAACGAAAATCAGCAGAGGTAATGGTATATATATAAGAGTATATCGTCGATCTGAAAAGGGAGGTAAGAGATGAATCTCCACGACCGATAACAGAGAACCTATGAAATAGACCCCCTAGAAGGAGATCATTGAATTCAAATAGGCAATACTCTCCTCACATCCCTCTGACATTCACTGCACGCTGAGAGGAAAACCGGGCCCCAACTTGCTGCGGAGCGCATATCAACGTAGAATCTAGCACAAACTTACTTCACCACCTCCATAGGAGGCAAAGTTTGTAAAACTGAATTGTGGGTGTGGTGAGGGGTGTATTTATAGGCATTTTAAGGTTTGGGAAACTTTGCCCCTCCTGGTAGGAATGTATATCCCATACGTCACTAGCTCATGGACTCTTGCAAATTACATGAAAGAAAGCTCAACTTACTGCGACACCAAATAAAGCAGCATCTTCCGCCTGTGATACTAGTATTTGGCAAAATATAATTTCTATAGAGCCATAGATGAATAAGTGGGGGGTTCCAACTATATATGCAGAAGAGAGTAGTATTTGTACATTTATAGACAGGTTACAACAGGTGCATACATTTTCTTTTTCTTTTTTATTTTTTTATTTATTTGTTGTTTTTTTTAAAGCTAGGTACCAGGCCAGCAACTTGGGAACCACACACCAGGCATGAATGCCGTATATAGGCTGACCTCATAAATCCTATAGAGTTATCAGCTGGGTAGTATATTAGATAAATTTAAGCTGGCTGGTACAAAAAGTAAAGGGACTCAGCATGGTGTTATTTCGAACGATATGTCCCAGACACAAGAGCAAAGTTTGTGGCAATTGAAAGGACTTCTGCCTCAGAGCAGCTGTTCGACATTGTCAGCCAGTTTAGTCTGTCATGAGGAATTTCTGTGGGTTAATCTACCTCAAAGCGGCATCACAGTCTAGAAGATGGACACAGTCTGACTGGCCTGGATCCCATAACAGCCTCGGTAGTCCATTCGGAGCTCCTAGATCAGCACAGATAGCGCTGAAAGCGCTCTGAAAAAGTGTAACACAAGGTTCAAGAATCGAGCTCTCATCAATCCTGGAGTTAGATAGCCACCCGTAGGGGAGATAGGGGCCATAGAAGCTCTCAGTGTACGGTGGATTACTCAGGAGCTTTGTGGTGCTGTAAAACTGCTGTTCCATGTACCAAAGCTGAATCCCAGTAACGATCCGACTAGATGTGGCTGTTGTAGCTTTCTTCCGGTTACTGAAGGCTGGTATGTCTGTCTGTGAGTCGCTAAAAAGTCCCTTCAGGTCGGGACTAGAAGTAAGTCCGCTAGCGAAGTTTGGAGTGTCTTCGGCAATACTTTGTAAAGGAGGATGGGCTGTAATCTCGAATGCCTCTTGATCTAGTGACCGATGGGGTAGCATAACTGCCAGCTTGGCTATCATGTCGGTTAAATCATTCTTTAGCTTCTTATAGTAAGTTTTGAAGTGCTTGCTCCGTTGTGTCCTCCCATCTTGGCGCTGGTTTTAGGAACCGTTCTCCTATAGAGCTCACAGTTATGTCTCTCTGTACATAAATTATCAATGTAGGTTCGATAAGGATCAGGTGTAATATATGAAAAGAGCTATTCTGTATATTAAAAATACCACTGTATGTGATTATCGATGAGGAGCTCCAGAGATGTGCATCCGATTTTTAACCTATTCAAGGTAACCCTCCTTGCCATTCTACATAATAATAATGGATTTTTTGCAAGAGTGCTAGCTTAGATAAAACCTCTGTGAGGGTAGTATTCATAACTGCGGCCATATCTTGCAGGGTGAAAGAATTAGACGCACTTGGTGTCACTTGTGCGGGCGTTAATGGTTGTGACACTTGGGGAGAATTAGATGGCATAACCTGATTCCTTTCTGACTGAGAATCAACCTGCAACATACTTTTAGTAGCTAAAATATGTTCTTTGCAATTTATTGACCTTTCAGTGCATGAGGGACACATTTTAAGTGGGGGTTCCACAATGGCTTCTAAACATATTGAACAATGACTTTCCTCAATGTCAGACATGTTGAACAGGCTAGTAATGACTACAAACAAGCATGAAAACACTTTATTTAGTGAAAAAAATAACAATCTTAAAAAACGGTACTGCGCCTTTAAGAGAAAAAAAGCATACACGTTCTGCAAAACTGCTTTAAAATGCACCAAATTTTTCAAATATTTTAAAGCAGACTCAATATGTGTAGTTAAGTTTGCCCCACAAGGACATTTAACCTTTTAATGTGCAAAACGGATTGAAATAAGGCCTAAATCCGGAAAAACCACCTCCAGCACCTTGCCACAGCCCTGCTGTGGCGCCTACCTGCCCTCAGGGATGGTAAATATGGGGTTAAAGCTTCGATTTGGCCCAAAACATCCACAAGGGCCCTCAGGAGTTGGAGCTTGCTGAGTCAAAACAACTGGGCATCTAAGACGCGAAAATAGGCCCCGCCCATCTCACTCCATGTCTCTACAGCCTCAAAGAACCGCACTACAGCGGTTTCAAACTAGCCATGTGGGTTCTGAGACCCAAAAATAAGCCAAGTGTACCCTCAATAAAATTTGCTCAAAAAACGATATTGCCCACAAAAACGTTATCAGCACTCCCAGTTCATAAATACGTTTGCCCACAAACATTCAAAACTCAGTGTCAACCATTTTTTAAATTAGCCCCTTATGCTAGCTTAGTAATGCCTTTCTACAGCTCTTAGGATTACTGCTTACCCTTACCCTCATGGAGATACTGTCAGCCTTTCTGAAATACAAAGTCTCTCCAGAAAAAATGACTGAACTGCTATAAAGCATGAAAACTTTCCTCACACTGAAGTTTCTTGTAGCCCTCAGTCTCTGTGGGAACAGCTCTGGATCTTAGTTACAAATGCTAAGATCATCATCCTCCAGGCAGACGTCTTCATCTATCTGCTGCCTGAGAGTAAATAGTACACACCGGTACCTTTTAAAACAAAAAACTCTTGCTTGAAGAAATTAAAAACTAATATCTTATCACCTCTTTCACTTTACCCTTCCTAGTACTTAGAGTAGGCAAAGAGAATGACTGGGGGGTGGAGCTAAGGGAGGAGCTATATAGACAGCTCTGCTGTAGTGCCCTTTGCCACTTCCTGTTAGCAGGAGGATAATATCCCACAAGTAAAGGATGAATCCGTGGACTCGTCGTACCTTATAGAAGAAACATAATTAATAAAATGTTGGAACGTTGCAGGCGCGTTACAGAGGCCGAATGGCATCACGGTGTATTCATACAACCAGAAACGGGTCCTGAAAGCCGTGAGCCATTCGTCCCCCTTTCTGATGCGGATGAGGTTATACGCACCTCTAAGGTCTAATTTGGTGAATACCTTAGCTTCACTGAGACGTTCAATCAACTCTGGTATGAGGGGCAAAGGGTAACGATTTTTCACAGTCCTTTTGTTCAACTCACGGTAGTCGATTATGGGTCTGAGTGTATGGTCCTTATTCCTGACGAAGAATATTCCCGCACCAGCGGGAGAAGTGGAAGCCTGGATAAAACCTTTCCTTAAGTTTTCTGCTAGGTAAGTTTTTCAGTGTTCCTCTTCTGGCTGTGAGAGTGGGTACACATGAACGAACGGGATAGTAGACCCCGGTTTGAGATCGATAGGACAATCATAGTCCCGGTGGGGTGGAAGGTATTCTGCCTCCTTCTTACTGAAGACGTCTTTGAATTCCTGATATTCCATAGGTACAGAGTTTTCTGACAGATGACAGATAGTAGGATGAGGATAACAAGTATCCCTACAATACCCTGATAAGAACTGAACTTCGAGCCGGTCCCAAAGTATGGTAGATTGATGGGTCTGGAGCCACTGAAGGCCTAAAACTACTGGGAACAAAGGTGAAGGAATGACGTCAAATGTAATATACTCTACATGTGTACCTTGAACTGTAACCTTAAGAGGTATTGTTTGGTGGGTAACTGGTCCTGTTTTAATCCGGGACCCGTCAATAACTCGAATAGACACAGGTTTTGCTTTCAATACTATAGGTATTTTATTTTTACACACAAAACTTCTATGAAACTTGTATGGGCACGGAGTCAATAATGGCCTTACTGTGATGTAGATGGTGATCCCACTGTAACAAAAGAGACAGAGAACCGTAAGCTATATTCTTAACTTTTGTAGGTAGGCTAGTAGATAAGAGGTGGGACTTACGCTTCTTCTGCCTTTGGTGTATGGGGCAATCCTTTACTGTGTGTTGGCTGGAAGCACAGTACATGCAGAGATTATTTAACCTGCGTCGATTACGTTCTTCTGGCTGCAGGGGGTCCCTCGTGAACCCTATGTCCATGGGTTCCGCAACCTGAGCAATGGGTGCTCTACGGTACGTGCTAGTATCCTTAAGGGGTGGTTCTAGGGCATGTCTCTCCACTCTGCGTTCCCGGAGTCTTCTATCTATTTGTATACTCAGTGCTATTAACCCTTCAAGGGTTTTGGGGAGTTCCGATCGTGCTAGCTCATCCTTCACGAGCTCTGAGAGGCCAGAGCGGGACTGGTTCCTGAGTGCAATGTCACTCCATTCAGTGTCCTTGGAGTACTGTTTAAATTCAGTTAAGTACTCCTCTACAGGTCTTTTGCCCTGCCTAAGAGCTCTCATTTTTACTTCAGCTGTGAGCTGCTTATTGGTGTCTTCATAAAGTATACCCATTTCTTTGAAGAAATCTTCAAGGGAAGACAGGAGAGGGTGGTCTTCTTCGAAAAATTAATCAGCCCATTTACAGGGGTTCACCCCTAAGGAATGAGATGACAGTTAGCACCTTTATGTGTTCTGTACTGTAGGTCCTTCTTTTTAGGGTGAAAAGCAAGTTACAGGCATTTTTGAATTGTGTAAACTGTGATCTATCAACTGAAAACTTGTCGGGGAGTCCAACTTGTGGTTCAGGAATGGCTTCTGCAGGAGTTAACCTAGTAGTCATAGGCCTAGATTTAGAGTTTGGCGTTAGCCGTGAAAACCAGCGTTAGAGGCTCCTAACGCTGGTTTTAGGCTACATCCGGTATTTGGAGTCACTCAAAAAAGGGTCTAACGCTCACTTTTCAGCCGCGACTTTTCCATACCGCAGATTCCCTTACGTAAATTGCGTATCCTATCTTTTCAATGGGATTTTTCTAACTCCGGTATTTAGAGTCGTGTCTGAAGTGAGCGTTAGAATTCTAACGACAAAACTCCAGCCGCAGAAAAAAGTCAGTAGTTAAGAGCTTTCTGGGCTAACGCCGGTTTATAAAGCTCTTAACTACTGTGCTCTAAAGTACACTAACACCCATAAACTACCTATGTACCCCTAAACCGAGGTCCCCCCACATCGCCGCAACTCGATAAAAATTTTTAACCCCTAATCTGCCGACCGCCACCTACGTTATCCTTATGTACCCCTAATCTGCTACCCCTAACACCGCCGACCCCTATATTATATTTATTAACCCCTAATCTGCCCCCCACAACGTCGCCGCCAGCTACCTACACTTATTAACCCCTAATCTGCCGTCCGCACGCCGCCGCCAGCTACATTATCCCTATGTACCCCTAATCTGCTGCCCTAACATCGCCGACCCCTATATTATATTTATTAACCCCTAACCTGCCCCCCACAACGTCGCAGCCAGCTACCTACAATAATTAACCCCTAATCTGCCGACCGCAAAGCGCCGCCACCTACGTTATACTTATGTACCCCTAATCTGCTGCCCCTAACACCGCCGACCCCTATATTATATTTATTAACCCCTAACCTGCCCTCCCTAACATCGCCGACACCTAACTTCAATTATTAACCCCTAATCTGCCGACCGAATCTCGCCGCTATTCTAATAAATGTATTAACCCCTAAAGCTAAGTCTAACCCTAACACTAACACCCCCCTAAGTTAAATATAATTTTAATCTAACGAAATTAATTCACTCTTATTAAATAAATTATTCCTATTTAAAGCTAAATACTTACCTGTAAAATAAACCCTAATATAGCTACAATATAAATTATAATTATATTATAGCTATTTTAGGATTAATATTTATTTTACAGGTAACTTTGTATTTATTTTAACCAGGTACAATAGCTATTAAATAGTTAAAAACTATTTAATAGCTAAAATAGTTAAAATAATTACAAATTTACCTGTAAAATAAATCCTAACCTAAGTTACAATTAAACCTAACACTACACTATCAATAAATTGTTAGCTTAGTCTGCTAGGGTATAGATTTTCCTTTCAACTTGCTCCATTAATTAGAAGAGGGTTTACTCTTCCTCGGGTTCTGAGGACATACTCTCCATCTCGGTGGGCCTCGATTGAGGTTTTGTGTTCCCATTTTCAGGGACCTGTGTGTAGGTCCGGCGACTTAGGTTACCTGGAACGTGCCCTCTGTCTGGGGGTTGCTTTTGCGGTCTGTTTCTTGCTCGACTGTTTCTTCTTTCTCGCAAGTACCCTCGTCCTGTTGTGAACCCTGTGTTCTCAAATGTGGGGTTTTTCACCTGGGTGTATTACACACTTTTTCATGGTCGAATACTTTGGTATTCTATGGCCAGACACTGGGAGGACTTTGCCTCTTCAGTTGCATTCTGTGCTTGCAGGATATTGGAGACGTCTGTTCTGTCTCTGTGCCCGGTCTTATCCCGGGTTTCGCTTGGTATAGGTGTGGCCTCCTTTCCCTGTTTGGGCCCCTTTGGGTCTCTTTGAGCTGGGCTCACTTGTGGAAGTGTTCTTTTTGTATTAGAGGACCTTTTGATTTCATTGGTTCTCCTTGCCTAGTTCCCTTGGGGGTTTCGGCTGGTGTCTCCTTTTGTGGAGATGAACGGTGGGGGACCGTTTGTTGGGCGACGGTGTCTCCTGTTGGCTCAGTCGAGTCAGTTTGCGGTCTCTAGTTTGGCATCTGGACTAACTGCGAGTTAGTGTAATTGGGGCTTGTCCTCTTAAAAAATGTTCCCGGCTTCGGACGAAGCAGGGTTTTTTAATTGGGTAGAGGTTCAGGCCTGGTGCCCTCAGTATGGGCCGCCTATTGTACCCTCCCGTCTTGGCATTCAGTGTCCTCTATAGCTTGGGTATTGTTTTCACAAAAGTAATGAATGCAGCTCTGGACTCTTTCCATTTAAGAAGAAAAACAAATTATGCTTACCTGATAATTTCCTTTTCTTCTGATGGAAAGAGTCCGCAGCTCCCCACCCGTAATTTTATGTGGGACGTCCTTATATTCTTCTGGCACCTTTCACCCTGATATAATTCTACTGTTCCTTGGCAGAATGACTGGGGGATGAGGGGAGTGGGAGGAGTATTTAAGCTTTTGGCTGGGTTGTCTTTGCCTCCTCCTGGTGGCCAGGTTCTTATTTCCCAAAAGTAATGAATGCAGCTGTGGACTCTTTCCATCAGAAGAAAAGGATCTTATATTTAGGCTGACCATATTGCCGCTTTAAAAAGGGACACATATGCAATATGGTCACCCTACTTATATTTGTCTGGAAAACTAAAGCTCAATACATAGAGAGAACAATGGAAAATTATAATTTTATTACTTAACTGTCCTGCACCCCACTGTGAGTTTAATGTCTTCTGCTGGCTGTGTTTACTTAGGCTATTCAATAGCTGAGACTCCAGTATCAAAACTTTCAGTATAGGTTGGGAAACCACAAGCTAAATCAGCTATTTCAAAGGCCAAAATAGGGGTGAAGGAGCTACTTGTAAACAATTTTTATACACTCCAGCAGGTAAAATGGATAATTGGGAACAATTTAAATGGGAGAAACATTTTAGGTGAACTGTCCCTTTAACTGAAAACTCTCATAGCCCAAAATGTATTGCCCACACTTTCTTTTTACTGCAGCGCGCTCTTATGATGCTCCTCTTCCTGCACACACTTACAATGCCTAATACTGCTTAGAGAGCGCAACAGTGTGGGCATTACATTTGAGATTTAGCCCTTAAATTTGTGTGGGGATTTTATGATGCTAGCAAGGTTCACATTTAGGGGTGATACAAGCATTGGGACATTATTTAAATAAACAAAAATTATTTGTTATGCTGTTTTGGTGCCTGCTCCCGGATTTTTCCATTGGCTACATGCCTTTGGAGCAAGTACTGACAGCGTGTATTGGCTGTTGTGTAACAACCCCAGCAGTGGAAAAGAATGGGCAGGTATAGGGAGAACACTTAATAAAGTTAAAGGGATCATAAACACCCACACATCTGATACTGCTGAGAGATTAAAAAACATGTGCGGGTGCTTTGTGATTTATGATCACGTTAACGTTGAAGGTGCCTGTTTGAAAACAAACATCACTTAGCTACACGTTGGCCGCGCTTCTTCTCAGTGACTCGAGGCGACACTGGAGCGCTTCACCTACGCTGCTACTCCTACAAGCTGTAACATAACCCCCGCGCTGCGCCCTGTATTTCTTGTGTGAGGTGGCACCTGATTAGCGCTCCTGCAAGCACTAAGTTAAAGGGACATGAAACCCAAAATTTTTCTGTCATGATTCAGATAGAGATACAATTATAAACAACTTTCCAGGAGTGGACTTCCGTTTGAGGGAGGAGCAAGCAAGGTGCTGTGCGTTGGGCTGCTCCTGCTTGCTGCTCGAACCAACCACTCCCGCCTTCAACAGACCCTTGGCCGCGGATTTTCCACTGGCCCGGGCATAGGATCTTGGATCCACGAAGTGGAAGTCTGCTAATCGCCATTTCTATGCTTCGTGGCGGAAGCAACCTACTACAATCTTGTTATTCTGTGCCTTGATTGGAGTAATTAGACTGTAGCTGTGTTTGTTTTAATTATTGCAAATTGTTGCAAATAAACACTTGACTACCTGTTCAGACTTGATACTTTGTAAAAGAAGATTTTCAGGCCTGGCAGTGGCTTGTTCTGCCGATAAATAAAGCCCCCCTACGGCAAATTCTCTATCCTGATTTGAATGGTGAAACTTAGGTGGAGATGAGAGACCGGATAGTTCCCTGGTGAACCTACGGAGGTGAAGTCCATGTCCTGCGGGGGTACAAGAAATAGAAGGAATATCATGCTGGCCCGCCTGATGGGAATTAGGCCTTCAAGTAAAAGTGTCCGCTACCTGTACCTCTATAACAAGAATTTGGCCCTAACGCTAAGAGGAGAAAGCAGGTGAAAGACATTATTGCCTGTTGTAGTGTCCTGTGTCTACCGGAGTGTTGGAGGTCGCGAAGATGCCTGGTGACTCCCTGGTGAGCGCATAGACCGAGGCGTCAGGTGTAGAACCGGTGGCGTTTCAGCGGATGAATACAGACGTTCTGTAGCGCTACGACGGTAGCGTGAAGCATAGTTCCGGCAGAGAGGTGCACCCCCATAGAGAGCTGACAGTGGAGCTGGAGCATTAAACGGAAAACGGCTGGGGCACGCCAAGCTTGGTCCCACGAACGGATCCACAGAAGGATTCGCATAAGGATACAGTGTGGGTTCAGGAAGGCCTGACGAAAAGAGCACCGGAGTGACCCCCTCTCCATAATTAAGGTACTTTGCTACTGTTTTTTCAGTATCCCTCCCGAAATTCAAATACGACCTGTGAAAGTACGACAAGTGGAAGGGGAGAGGTCTGGCCCTCTCTAGGCCATGGAGTAGGGGACACACATGTTGGGCAATATCCCTATGCACTGGCTGTATATGTCAGTTATAATTGAACGGGTTTGATTTATGTTATATTGATAAGGAATTTATCCTATAGAACTTGGACATATTCCCTGAAGGTGGCTCCTTGTAGTTGCAAATATATCTAAATAATCATTTGGACATCTGGACATTTAAACACTTATCTTGCAATAAATTTCAGTAAATTGGTTATGTTTATGGACAATGACGTGGTTCCCTCTGGACACTTTAAAAGAAGCTACTATTGGACATATATATATATACTAATATAAGGGGGTAATGCTTTTTCTTACGGGTACAATTTACTGTATGCATCATGGTTTAGGCAGGATTATATTGTGCTTAAGGGTAAGAATATTGGATCATACTGTAAATTGTGGTTGAATGAGATATTACATCGCCTGAGGGTGCATTTTTAGGCTGACAAATAAGGCTGTCAGTCTTCTGGATTGTGATTCTTAGTCAAATTATGCTGGTTAAATTACTTGGTCCCTAAATGCTAGAAGGAAGCCCCTAGTGTAGGCACTAGAAATATTACTCAGGCTGTAAGATTTTTTCACTACTGTATAAAACTTAGCAGATATAAGCAAAATGTGGGTAGAAAGTTAGCCTGCCAAGACAAACTTTTAGAGTAATTATATGGCATAGACTCGCAATAGGTATTGTTTGGTACAAAATGCTGAAATTTGATGGTCTAAATATGTTTTGAGAGAGTAATCACTTTAAAACTCATATCTCCTATATTGGTAAATACACTTAACAGCTAGTGGTTTATTAAGTGGGAGTGAGAATAACTTAAAATCTCTAAAAAGGTCCTAAGTATTTCAGAGTCTGATAATTTTTCATTCAGGCCACTCTTTGGTTTGTTTCTCATCACTTCTCACTTTTCACGTCTCTTGTATTGCACTTTTTTTTTTTTTTTTTCTTTTTTTTTTCTCACCTCACATTCCCTTTCGCACTCCTCACTGACCCCTTCTGCACGTAGATATTGATTAGCCTCCCTTGGCTCAGTAGCACAGGCACGCGTTGCCTATTCTTTCCCTTTGTGAATATATTCTCACATCCCCTGGACTTTTTTAAGCACTTCTATACAATACACAAATTCAATAGTCCCGTAAATTGTGTGGCACAGTCACTTTGAGTGGCCTAATAAAAGTAGTGGACTTGATTAGATTTTGTATATATGGATAAATTCACATTTACAACTCGGAATCCTTCTCCTATTATGCCTGCTAAACAGAAGGGGAAAAAAATGGCTAAACGTGTCGATCAGACATTTGATCTATCACAAATTCAGAGTGAGACACATATTGACATGCAGGAACTGGTTCTTCAAATCACTAAATCCATTACACCACAATTGGATAGTATGAAATCAGATATTAAAAATGATATTTGTAGTCTTACGGCAGAAATAAGGCATTTCTCCACAAGATTGACAGAGGTAGAGACAAGGATTTCAGATATAGAGGATAAACTCAACACAGCTGAACCTATTACTATTGATTATATGGCGCGTCTTGATAAGTTGCAAGCCAGAGTTGAGGATCTGGAAGACCGATCCAGGCGTAACAATCTTAGAATTATCGGTCTTCCAGAAGATGATACTTACCAAGATTTAATGTATTTTGCTACGGTTACATTATCTCAGAGTCTTGGAATTAATTCAGCTACGCCAGTACTGATAGAGAGGATACACAGAATAGGAGCAGTACGTCCAGTGAGAAAAGATCATAATACTAGTAGACCTATTGTACTGAAGTTTTTAAATTTTCAAGATAAAGTAACTTTCTTACGTCAATATAGGAAAATGTATCCACTTGTGATAGATCAACACAAGATCTTAATTTTTCAGGATTTCTCTAGTGAGACCGTAGCAAGGCGCAAAGAGATGTCTCCATTCTGCTCTAAACTTTTAAATGCAAACTATAACGTCAGGATGTTATACCCGGCTAAGCTGGTGTTATCTATAGATGGAACTCAGAAGGTATTGAACAATTATAAAGAAGCGCAGGCCTTTTGTAAGGAGCAGGGCATACAATAAATATAATAAATTAAAATTTACTATGAACAGGTAGTCTTGTTACGATATGATTGTGTTGACTGTATGTAGATTAGTGAATGTATGGTTGTATGTTTGTGTTGCCTGTTGGTGTGGTGATGTTGATCTTCCCCCCCCCCCCCTTTTTTTTTTTTTTTCTCTCCCCTCTTCCCTCAGAATGGAGTCATACAGTTTAATTTTACACTTAAAGGAATGAAGGTAGACATGAGCCCCTTAAATTTCCTCTCATGGAACGTAGGTGGGATAACATCACCAATTAAGAGAAAAGCCATCATTAGACAGCTTGGGGTATATAAACCTGATCTAGTAATGTTGCAGGAACTTCACCTTAAAGAGTCTGAGATCATGAAATTAAAAACAAAATGGGTGGGAGAAATTGTTGCATTAGCGGGGGAGGGCAGGAAGAAAGGACTGGCAATTTTGATCAATAAAAAGTTAAGGTATGAAATAATTGGCACAGAACAGGACCCTGGAGGCAGATTTCAAATTATGCAGATAAAAATTAATACAGCTTGTTTTATAATTTGTAATGTATACGGGCCCAACGTGTTAGACACATATTTCTGGAATGGCTTAATAAACAAGTTATTGGGATATATAGGGCAGAATTTAATAATAGCGGGAGACTTCAACTTAACACCCCTACCTAATTTAGATAGAATTGGGAAGAAGGAATTCTATAAGGAGGATAAGAAAACACGTATATTCCAAAAATTATGTGCTCAACTTGGGGTTCGGGATATCTGGAGAATCCATCATCCAGACAGTAAGGCATACACTTGTGCATCATCAAGTTTTCAAAGCCTTTCTAGAATAGACATGTTCCTAATTGCAGAGAATTTGCTTGGCTCAGATTGTAAAACTGACATTAAAGATATTGTGTTGTCAGATCATGCCATTATTTCTCTGGAGTTTGGGTGTAGCGCATTTAAAAAGGCGAATAATAACAATTTGTTTTTCCCCAAATATCTTGCAACAAACAGTGGCTTTCAGAATTACCTTAGAAATAAATGGATTGATTATCATAGTTTTAATGAGAATTATCTGGAGAAGACGGAAACCTACTGGGAGGCAGCAAAGGCTGTTCTTAGAGGGCACATTAAAGTTTATCTAGGTATATTAAAGAAAAAAAACAAACAGACAGAATTACAACTTTCAAACACAGTTAGGAACTGTTATAACACATATATATCCCTTAGAACCAACGATAATTGGAAGAGATATGCTGAGGCTAAATCCCAGTGGAACATTTTCTTAAAACAGAAAGCTATGCAAGAAGGTCTAAAGCAGAAAGCGCTATACAGAGGATTTACTGGCCGGGCTGCAAAATATTTGGCTAGAATAGCTAAACCTAAAGACAGCAACCGGATTTTCGCAATTAGACAGAGCAATAGTAGGTATACACAGACAGAAGAAATAAAGAAAGTATTCTTTAAATATTTTCAAGGAATTTACAGGTCAGATCCTCCTAATCAGGTAGATAGAGAGGTATTTTGGTCTAGGGTAAAACTTCCAAGAATTTCGTTAGAGGAAGAACGAGATTTGAACTTGCCAATTACATTACAAGAAATAAACACAGCAATCAAACAAGCTAAGCTTAATAAAGCTGCTGGGCCTGACTGCCTCCCGATAGAGTTCTATAGAATGTTACAGGAGGAGGTGACTCCAATCTTATATAAGTTATTCAATAGCTACTATGGCTCACATTTAAGTTGCTCTCTGTATTTTACAGCATCTAATATATCACTTATTCTAAAGAAGAACAAGGACCCAGAGAGAGTTGAATCATATAGGCCTATATAATTATTAAATGTAGACTATAAGCTATTGACATCGATTATTGCTATGCGATTACAACCTGTTCTTAGAAATATTATACACGAGAATCAAGTCGGTTTTACGCAGGGGAGAAACCCAGTAAAAAGTATTCGTAAAACTATGTTGATATTGGATTATTTTTGGAACAATTTATCAGAGGAAAACCGCGGACAGATTGAGCGCTGCAGTGGTGGCATTGGATGCAGAGAAAGCTTTTGATTATATAGATTGGGGTCACCTCTTCATGGCGATAGATAAGTTTGGATTTAGTGGTAATTTTGCTAATTTCATTAAATTGATATATAGTAATCCGGTTTCCTCCATTATTGTAAATAATGTAACTACAGATTTTTTTTCTCTCCATAGAGGTACAAGGCAGGGGTGTCCTTTATCTCCCCTTCTTTTTAACATATCACTCGAACCATTGGCTATATTGTTGCGCGATCAGTTAGAGGGTATCACTATTAGGGGGCATAAGTTTATTCTTTCACTATACGCAGACGATTTATTGCTCTTTTTAAATAACGTGGAGCTTAATCTACCAATATTGCTTAAACATTTGCATTTATTTGGCTCAATATCAGGCTATAAAATCAATTCAAGTAAATCTGAATTATTATGGATAAGGAGACCACTAAAAGGGAATGTGAGGCACCCTTTCAAAGAAACCAAGCATATAAATTATTTAGGTATAGTTCTTAGTGATAATCCGTCAGAGTGGTATACTTTAAATTTCCCTTCTTGTTTGCAGGAAATACAGAAGCAATTAGATAATTGGATGAGTCTTCCGATTTCACTTATACCACGTATAATGTTAATTAAGACAATACTGTTTCCCAAGTTATTGTACCTGTTACAGAATATTCCAATTCTACTTAAAAATAGAGATATCGACAGATTCAATCAGATGTGCTCTAAGTTTATTTGGAAGGGGAGGAAACCTCGGATGGCGTTAAATAGATTAATGAATGATAATATGTCTGCTGGTTTATCATTCACTAACATTAAATATTATAACTGGGTCACAATATTAAAATATGCTATTGACTGGATTACTGAAAAGGAATATGTTACTTTATATCAGTATGAATCCAGTATTGTTGCTCCATTTGACTTGAAAGCTATACTACATTGCCCAATTAGAAACCTCCCCTGTAACATTGATAATCTGATAACGTTTAAAAATGTTATCAGGGTGTGGCAAAAATTCTGTTTGGAAATTAAGGTTGTTCCATTTGCCACTGAATTTTTAACAATTCAAGGAAACCCGAGATTTCAACCGGGGTACCAGTCTCAAGTTTTTCAGGGATGGCGAGAAAGAGGCTTAAGATATGTCAGCCAGTTAATGGTGGAACCTGGTATAATTGATACATTTGACACGCTTAGATTTAAGTATGGAATACAGAATAAGGAGTTTTTTGCCTATCTCCAAATACGACATTATTTAACTTCTATCCAAACAGAATTTAAGTCTCAGTGGAATACGGGGCCTTTAGCAAACGGGATTAAAATCTATCAAGCAGGAAGTTTCTCAATAGCTAACCTGTACACAATTTTGAATGCCAATATTAAAAATAGACAAATCAAGTATATACACTCGACATGGCTAAGATATTTTCCAGAGATTCTTGTTATAGATGTGCAGAATTGTCTAACAATAATTAATGACTCTTGGGTCCCGACAGCATGGCGTGAATCCCAATTGAAGTTGCTATATAATGTATATATTACTCCAAACAAAATGACCATGTGGTATAAAAAAGCCCATCAGTGCACAAAATGTAGTATAGAAAACGCTGATATTATGCACTGTTTATGGTCCTGTCCTAAAATTATGCAATTTTGGAGCAAGATATTTTATTGGATCAAGCGGGTAGTTAACTCGAGAATAAATATAGGCCCGCAAGAGGTAGTGTTTCTCACCACGCGGTCTACGGGTGGTAGAGAGTACAAACTTATTAATACATTATTGATGTTAGCCCGTAATATTATCTTGAAAAATTGGAAGGCTGCACAAATAGAATTCTCAGGCTTTAAGAAAGCAGTCATCATGCAAATTACGTTGGAACAGTATAATGTAAAAACTTCTAATGACGAACAGGTGCAAGCTTTCTTCAATAAATGGGAGGGCATTATTAAGTCATTCCTGAATAGCACTCAAATTCAAATAGTTCGTCCACTGTGCAATGCCACTTTTGTCCTTCAAAATATACTCACAGGGAATTTCCCCAAAGAATGGTCAAATTAGTTAAGAAAGTATACTGAGGGTTATGGAGCAGTTTGGTTTTTTCTTTTTTTTTTTTTTTTTCTCTCTCTCTCTCTCTACCCCGTTCTTCCCCGGTGTGGGTCGTGGTACCTACCGACTGGCTCGATAGGTACGAATGTATGTGTGTGTATGAATGAATATTCACGGATCCAGGAATACAAAATAAGAGATTGGTTGATTAAACCTAACAGATGAGAAAAACAATATAATACAGATAACACTCAATCTAGATTGAGTGTAAAGTCCTCACTAAAGTTCGCAGTTTGTTATTATTTCTCTTTGGTATAAAGATGACTTATTGTTTATGAAATGTATCCAAGGCTCGTGTATTTGAAATCACTCAAAGAAAGAAGTCTAAAAATCTTATTTAAACAGTGGTGTACCTTATCATTTTGTTTTTCTTCTCTTATTGTTAGAGATACATTTATGGCCCTGCGTGGTCCCGATTAAGAAATGTACTATTATTTGTGACCATGTTTTGTTTTTTTTCTTCTTATGTACACTACTGGATATAAATAAATATTTAAAAAAAATAAACAACTTTCCAATTTACTTCTATTTAATTTGCTTCCTTCTCTTGTTATAATGTCCTGAAAAGGTTTATCTAGGCAAGCTCAGGAGCAGCAGAGAACATAGGTTCTAGCTGTTGATTGGTGGCTGCATATGTATATTGATTGTGATTGGCTCACCCATGTGTTCAGTTAGAAACCAGTAGTGCATTGCTGCTCCTTCCAAAAATTATACCAAGAGAATGAAACAAATTAGATGATAGAAGCAAATTTGAAAGTTGTTTAAAAACAAAATTTATGCTTACCTAATAAATTTCTTTCTCTTGTGGTGTATCCAGTCCACGGGTTCATCCATTACTTGTGGGATATTCTCCTTCCCAACAGAAAGCTGCAAGAGGACACCCACAGCAGAGCTGTCTATATAGCTCCTCCCCTAACTGCCACCCCCAGTCATTCGACCGAAGACAAGCAAGAAAAAGGAGAAACTATAGGGTGCAGTGGTGACTGTAGTTTAAAAATAAAAAACACCTGCCTTAAAGTGACAGGGCGGGCCGTGGACTGGATACACCACAAGAGAAAGAAATTTATCAGGTAAGCATACATTTTGTTTTCTCTTGTAAGGTGTATCCAGTCCAAGGGTTCATCCATTACTTGTGGGATACAATACCAAAGCTTTAGGACACGGATGAAGGGAGGGACAAGGCAGGCACTTAAACGGAAGGCACCACTGCCTGCAAGACCTTTCTCCCAAAAATAGCCTCCAAGGAAGCAAAAGTATCAAATTTGTAGAATTTAGAAAAAGTATGAAGCGAAGACCAAGTCGCCGCCTTACAAATCTGTTCAACAGAGGCCTCATGTTTAAAAGCCCATGTGGAAGCTACCGCTCTAGTAGAATAAGCTGTAATTCTTTGAGGAGGCTGCTGGCCAGTTGCCGAAGCCTTTTGGCCTCTCCTCTTTCCAGAGTAGACGACAAACAATGCAGATGTTTGACGAAAATCCTTAGTAGCTTGCAAATAAAACTTTAAAGCACGAACCACGTCAAGATTGTGTAACAGACGTTCCTTCTTTGAAGAAGGATTAGGACAGTGACGGAACAACAATTTCCTGATTGATATTCCTATTAGATACTAGTTTAGGAAGAAACCCAGGTTTGGTACGCAAAACTACCTTATCTGCATGGCAGATAACTCTGAAACTCTTCGAGCCGAAGAGATAGCTACTAAAAACAGAACTTTCCAAGATAAAAGCTTGATATCTATGGAATGCAAGGGTTCAAACGGAACCCCTTGAAGAACTTTAAGAACTAAATTTAAACTCCATGGCGGAGCAACAGGTTTAAACACAGGCCTGATTCTAACCAAAGCCTGACAAAACGCCAGAACGTCTGGAAAATCAGCCAGGCGCTTGTGCAAAAGAATAGACAGAGCAGAAATCTGTCTCTTTAAGGAACTAGCCGATAATCCCTTTTCCAATCCTTCTTGGAGAAAAGATAGTATCCTAGGAATCCTGACCTTACTCCACGAGTAACCCTTGGATTCACACCAATGAAGATATTTACACCATATCTTATGATAGATTTTCGAGCCTGAATCAAGGTATCAATGACCAACTCGGAGAAACCACGTTTTGATCAAATCAAGCGTTCAATCTCCAAGCAGTCAGACGCAGAGAAATTAGATTTGGATCTTTGAATGGACCTTGGAGTAGAAGGTCCTTCCTCAGCGGCAGAGTCCATGGTGGAGAGGATGACATGTCCACCAGATCCGCATACCAAGTCCTGCGTGGCCACGCAGGTGCTATCAAAATCACCAAAGCTCTCTCCTGCTTGATCTTGGTAATCAGACGAGGGAGGAGAGGAAACGGTGGAAACACATAAGCCAGGTTGAAGGACCAGGGCACTGCTAGAGCATCTATCAGCGCTGCCTGGGGATCCCTTGAACTGGACCCGTAACAAGGAAGTTTGGATTTCTGACGAGACACCATCAGATCCAGTTCTGGTTTGCCCCAAAGTTGAATCAGCTGGGGAGGGCAAATACCTCCGGATGGAGCTCCCACTCCCCCGGATGAAAAGTCTGCCGACTTAGAAAATCCGCCTCCCAGTTCTCTACTCCTGGGATATGGATAGCTGAGAGATGGCAAGAGTGAACCTCTGCCCATAGAATTATATTGGAAACCTCCATCATTGCCAGGGGACTCCTTGTTCCCCCTGATGGTTGATATAGGCTACAGTCGTAATATTGTCCGACTGAAATCTGATGAACTTGGCCGCAGCTAGTTGAGGCCAAGCCTGAAGAGCATTGAATATCGCTCTTAGTTCCAGAATGTTTATCGGAAGGAGGGCTTCCTCCTGAGTCCACGAACCCTGAGCCTTCAGGGAGTTCCAGACTGCGCCCCAGTCCAGAAGGTTGGCATCTGTCGTCACTATAGTCCACTCTGGCCTGCGGAAACTCATTCCCCTGGACAGATGGACCCGAGATAACCACCAGAGAAGAGAATCCCTGGTCTTTTGATCCAGATTTAACTGAGAAGACAAATCTGTGTAGTCCCCATTCCACTGGTTGAGCATGCAAAGTTGCAGTGGTCTGAGATGTAGGCGGGCAAACGGAACTATGTCCATTGCCGCTACCATTAGGCCGATCATTACCATACACTGAGCCAATGATGGCCGAGAAGTGGAATGAAGAGCACGGAAAGAAGTTAGAAGTTTTGATATCCTGACTTCTGTCAGAAAATTTTTCATTTCTACTGAATCTATCAGAGTCCCTAGGAAGGAAACTCTTGTGAGAGGAGAGAGAGAACTCTTTTCTATGTTCACTTTCCACCCGTGAGACCTCAGAAAGGCCAGAACAATGTCCGTATGGGACTTGGCGATTTGAAAAGTCGACGCCTGAATCAGAATGTCGTCTAGGTAAGGGGCTACCGCTATGCCCCGCGGCCTTAGAGCCGCCAGAAGAGACCCTAGAACCTTCGTAAAGATTCTTGGTGCCGTGGTCAACCCGAAGGGAAGAGCCACAAACTGGTAATGCCTGTCTAGGAAGGCGAACCTGAGGAACTGATGATGATCTCTGTGAATCGGAATGTGGAGATAAGCATCCTTTAAGTCCACGGTAGTCATATATTGACCCTCCTGGATCATAAGGAGGATGGTTCGGATTGTCTCCATCTTGAAGGATGGGACCCTGAGAAATTTGTTTAGGATCTTGAGATCCAAGATAGGTCTGAAAGTTCCCTCTTTTTTGGGAACTATAAACAGGTTTGAATAAAAACCCAGCCCCTGTTTCTCTCTTGGAACTGGGTGGATCACTCCCATAACCAGTAGGTCTTGAATGCAACGTAAGAATGCCTCTCTTTTTATCTGGTTTACAGATGGAGATGAACCTTTGAATTCCAGAAGATATCCCTGGGAAACAATCTCTAGTGCCCAGGGATCCTGGACGTCTCTTGCCCAAGCCTGGGTGAAGAGAGAAATTCTGCCACGAGTCCCGTACAGCGGCATCTATGGGAAACATCTTTTTGAAAGCAGGAGGGGGAGAGAACGGCACACCTGGTCTATCCCATTCCTTAGTAATAATTTCTGAAAATCTCTTAGGGACTGGAAAAACATCAGTGTAAACAGGCACTGCAAAGTATTTGTCCATTTTACACAATTTCTCTGGAACCACAATGGGGTCACAATCATCCAGAGTCGCTAAAACCTCCCTAAGCAATAAGCGGAGGTGCTCAAGCTTAAATTTAAACGCTGTCATTTCAGAATCAGACTGAAGCAACACCTTCCCTGAGTCTGAAATGTCACCCACAGATAGAAGCTCACCTGCCTCGGCTTCTGAGTATTGTGAGGGTATATCGGACACAGGCATTAAAGCATCAGAAAGCTCTGTATTAGTTCTAGCCCCAGAGCTGTCTCGCTTTCCTTGTAATCCTGGCAGTTTGGAAAATACCTCTGTGAGGGTAGCATTCATAACTGCCGCCATGTCCTGTAAGGTAAAAGAATTAGACGTGCTAGATGTACTTGGCGTCACTTGAGCGGGAGTTATAGGTTCTGACACATGGGGAGGGCTAGATGGCATAATCTCCCTTTTTTCAGTCAGAGAATCCCCTGGAGATAAATCTTTAAGCGCCATAATATGGTCTTTATAGTTTATAGAAATTTCAGTACATTTGGTACACATTCTAAGAGGGGGTTCCACCATGGCTTCTAAACATATTGAACAAGGAGTTTCCTCTATGTCAGACATGTTTAACAGACTAGTAATGAGACAAGCAAGCTTGGAAAACACTCCTCTATGTCAGACATGTTTAACAGACTAGTAATGAGACAAGCAAGCTTGGAAAACACTTTAATAAAGGTGAAACAACAATTAAACAAATACGTTACTGTGCCTTTAAGAGAATAAACCTAACACTTAAACTGCAAAACAGTGTAAAAATATAGTAAAGTCTTTGAAATTTTTACAGTGTGTGTAAGGGACTAAAGCAACATTGCACCCACTTGCAAATGAATGATTAACCCCTTAGGCCCCAAACCGGATTTAAAAACGTTAAAAAACGTTACAAGACAGTTAAGCACCCTGCCACAGCTCTGCTGAGGCTCCTACCTGCCCTCAAGTACAATTTTGTGCAGAAATAAACCCCTTATAATGCTCCTCAGGTGCCAGAGGACTCCTCTAGGGAAGCTGGATGTCTCAGTCTGAATTAAAAATGCGCATTTAGAGCCCTAAAATAGGCCCCTCCCACCATGTACTGGATGCCAGAGGGGCCTTAAAAAAATACTCCTAGGAGTATCTGATTAGCCGTGTGGAAATTAGGCCCCAAATAAAGAGTTATCTCACTCAGAGAAAAAACGTCCTATTTTTGAATTCATGTAAACGTTTAACTGTCACTAAGTAATAAGAGTATTAAGCTGTTTTCTAAGCATGATCCCAGTCGCTGTTAAATCACTGCATCAGGCTTACCTCAAATACACAAGGCTCTGTCAGCATTTTCTAGAACTCATTCATCTCTCTAGAAATAAATATACTGAACATACCTCAAAGCAGGTAATCTGCAGACCGTTCACCCAACTGAAGTTGTCCCATACTCTTCAGTTATGTGTGAGAACAGCAATGGACCTTAGTTACAAACTGCTAAGATCATCAACCTCCAGGCAGAACTCTTCTTCTAATTTCTGCCTGAGAGTAAAACAGTACAACGCCGGTACCGTTTAAAAATAAACTTTTGATTGAAGGTAAAACTACACTAAGTCACCACATATATCTTGATACTTCCTATCTTGTCGAGAGCTGCAAGAGAATGACTGGGGGTGGCAGTTAGGGGAGGAGCTATATAGACAGCTCTGCTGTGGGTGTCCTCTTGCAGCTTCCTGTTGGGAATGAGAATATCCCACAAGTAATGGATGAACCCGTGGACTGGATACACCTTACAAGGGAAATTTGTATTCTCTATCTGAATCATGAAACAAAAATTTGGGGTTTCATGTACCTTTAAATTACTCAGACAAGTATGTACTGCCACACCCCTTGCTGGCCACTTTTAAAGTAACAATAAAAAAAAAAAAAAAAAAAAAAAAAAAAAGCTTTAGCACTGCTTCAGTCAGCTTGCCCGCAGCAGGGCTAAATGTAAAAAAAACCCACACATGTCCGGCACACGGAACTGCATGTCCCAGGCGTCGGGCGATAGGAATTGCACATCCCTGTGCTGTTTTTACACTTCCATCCCTGCCTTCATGGAAAACTATTGATAATAACTGACTTTGTGTTAATCCAATTACCTGGAAGCAATTTTTTTTTTTTAATCGTTAACTGTAAAAGATATATAAGCCTTTCCTTGCTTGCTCTGAGGTTTCCGGTGGAGGTGGAGCCACACAAGTGTGCCTGCACAGGTGCGCTTCACAGGTGTGGTTCAGGCTACAGCTCCAGTCCCATAGACGCTGGCGGTGGATTCCTCGCGCCTGGCCCTAAGCTTAAGGGCTATTCTCTTTAGGATACTCAAAGAAGAGCTGATCCGGAACCTTTTACAGTGGCCTGTCATCCCACTGTTTCTTGCAACCCCAGCTATCTGGTCCCTTGCAACGGGTAGTAACTATCTGCCTCCCTGTATCTACATCAGGCCCACACTGCATTTGTGCTGCCTCCTCCTATGAGCTGGGATTCTTTCAGCCCTCTCCGTGGAACTTGCCTACCTTGTTCAATGTAATTCCTTCCCCCTCTCTCTGTGTGCCAACTGACTTTGATAGATGAACCTCGGACCCGCTGTCTCATCTTAAACTCCACCGGCTATTACCTTGTGGCTTCTTCTGCTGTGCGGCTGACCGGTCTTCGCCTTCTCCCTCTTCCCTCCACCACCAGTGCTGCGTGGGAGGGAGCCGGCCACGGCCCTGGAGCGGGGTTCCGGTCTGGGGGTGGGTCCTCCAATATAATCTGGTGTCCGGTGCAGCGCTACTTCCTCCCCTCCCACCGGTGATGCGTGAGGGGAGCTGATCACGGTTGCAGCCTAAGCCGGTGCCAGCAGAGTGGGTCTCAAAAAACCTCGAACCTATACATTGGTCCAGGACTACTTGAGGGAAGGTCAGCCGAGTAACCTATTCCAATGTTCAGCTGATAACTTGCTAAATGTAACAAGATTCAATGTATCTAATTATAAGAATGTAAATGCTGACTGATACAATGTATGTTATGTGAATATCTTGCTCAGCCCACAAAATCTACACTTAGAACTACTCAGATCGCAATATAAAGAACTCTGTATCTCCTTGTCTTATTTAAAACTGTATTATAGCTGAACTCAGAAATTAGTCTCTGTTACTCTGACTTCAGTCTCAGCTCCTATCAATTGTGTGTTGACTTACTACATACAATGTTCTGGGGCTACATAAACCTCTTAAATTCAAATCAACCGCCTCTATACTTATTGATTGTAAGTGGCTGCTAACTTATCATAGCTACTCTTCTTATATCCTGTCTACAGTGTTTTTCTATTGGTATAACTTAAGAGTTTTATAAGATGGGCTAAGGTATACAGGGCGCGTGAGCCTTTAAAGTTTAAATCACTTATATTAACCTAGCTAACTTCTTATTTAACTAATAAGCATTATTTGCCTCTTAATACCTCCCTAATCCCTTTGAAGTCACTCTAAAACTCCTGAAATCTGAACATTTATAAGTTTGTTGAGAACAATAAAGTAAATACATGATATTTCCTGATAAAGCCTTGCTGAATACTATAAAAGCTATATTGATTTAAAAGGGAAAAATAGTTACATAACTCACTTAGATGACAGTCTAGAGCAGTATTATAGTTTATGAAGTTAAAAGCTTTGCGCCTTTTTATATAGAGATCAAATCATTTATGATTTAGAAGTACATTCTCACTTAAAATAATACATCTAAGCTTGCTGAGTCCTGATTCAGGGGTACTTAGTCTTTGCTGTTGCAAACTTTTATAATTGTCTCAGACTATTCAGAGATATATATATATATATATATATATATATATATATATATATATATATATATATATATATATATATATATATAGGGAGTGCAGAATTATTAGGCAAATGAGTATTTTGACCACATCATCCTCATTATGCATGTTGTCTTACTCCAAGCTGTATAGGCTCGAAAGCCTACTACCAATTAAGCATATTAGGTGATGTGCATCTCTGTAATGAGAAGGGGTGTGGTCTAATGACATCAACACCCTATATCAGGTGTGCATAATTATTAGGCAACTTCCTTTCCTTTGGCAAAATGGGTCAAAAGAAGGACTTGACAGGCTCAGAAAAGTCAAAAATAGTGAGATATCTTGCAGAGGGATGCAGCACTCTTAAAATTGCAAAGCTTCTTAAGCGTGATCATCGAACAATCAAGCGTTTCATTCAAAATAGTCAACAGGGTCGCAAGAAGCGTGTGGAAAAACCAAGGCACAAAATAACTGCCCATGAACTGAGAAAAGTCAAGCGTGCAGCTGCCAAGATGCCACTTGCCACCAGTTTGGCCATATTTCAGAGCTGCAACATCACTGGAGTGCCCAAAAGCACAAGGCCAAGGTAAGAAAGGCTGAAAGACGACCACCACTGAACAAGACACACAAGCTGAAACGTCAAGACTGGGCCAAGAAATATCTCAAGACTGATTTTTCTAAGGTTTTATGGACTGATGAAAGGAGAGTGAGTCTTGATGGGCCAGATGGATGGGCCCGTGGCTGGATTGGTAAAGGGCAGAGAGCTCCAGTCCGACTCAGACGCCAGCAAGGTGGAGGTGGAGTACTGGTTTGGGCTGGTATCATCAAAGATGAGCTTGTGGGGCCTTTTCGGGTTGAGGATGGAGTCAAGCTCAACTCCCAGTCCTACTGCCAGTTTCTGGAAGACACCTTCTTCAAGCAGTGGTACAGGAAGAAGTCTGCATCCTTCAAGAAAAACATGATTTTCATGCAGGACAATGCTCCATCACACGCTTCCAAGTACTCCACAGCGTGGCTGGCAAGAAAGGGTATAAAAGAAGAAAATCTAATGACATGGCCTCCTTGTTCACCTGATCTGAACCCCATTGAGAACCTGTGGTCCATCATCAAATGTGAGATTTACAAGGAGGGAAAACAGTACACCTCTCTGAACAGTGTCTGGGAGGCTGTGGTTGCTGCTGCACGCAATGTTGATGGTGAACAGATCAAAACACTGACAGAATCCATGGATGGCAGGCTTTTGAGTGTCCTTGCAAAGAAAGGTGGCTATATTGGTCACTGATTTGTTTTTGTTTTGTTTTTGAATGTCAGAAATGTATATTTGTGAATGTTGAGATGTTATATTGGTTTCACTGGTAAAAATAAATAATTGAAATGGGTATATATTTGTTTTTTGTTAAGTTGCCTAATAATTATGCACAGTAATAGTCACCTGCACACACAGATATCCCCCTAAAATAGCTATAACTAAAAACAAACTAAAAACTACTTCCAAAACTATTCAGCTTTGATATTAATGAGTTTTTTGGGTTCATTGAGAACATGGTTGTTGTTCAATAATAAAATTAATCCTCAAAAATACAACTTGCCTAATAATTCTGCACTCCCTGTATATATTGTATATAGCTCAGTGAAACCCTTTTTTACCACCCCCTCGTTGTTATTGCTAATCCACACATGACTTGGTGAATGTGCCGTAATGTATCCCCTGAGTTTGGGTAGACTAGGCCATTAATCAGTACAACAGTAGGTAAATATCTTGTTTACTCCATCGACTTTCTCTTAAACTGCTCATTTTCTCTGATATACATGACATGGTGAGCGAGCCTTAACTCACTTCCTGGTTTTGGTTTCTCCTTTTTTCTTTTTTTTTAATCTTTCCTCTCAAAATCAGGATAATAAAGACACAACCCCTGGCCTACACTTCCCCCACAACTCTTCACCCCCTCCCCTCACCTTCTTCTCCCCCCAATTATGCACTGGGAGAATTCTCCCTAAATAAATACATTTTCCCCTTTTTATTTTTTTTAAAACATCACATGGATAACTTTCTTCACTCTCACTCTAAGACTCCCTCGCCAGCCATGGCCGCAAGGCAAAGAGATAGGAAAGCAAAGAATACTTCAGGCACACTGCCTGAAGTACATTAAACAGATGGTGCGGTACTCCCACCGACTGAGTCATTTGATATGCAAGTCTTGGTTACCAAAATAGCGGACGCTCTGGCACCTAATTTTGATACACTTAAATTAGAGATCAGACAAGATATCACACTATTATCTCAGGAAGTTAAACAGTTCGCCAATAGAATCAATGAAATTGAACAGATACTGTCAGATCTTAAAGATCTCACTACTCTTCATAATACCAATCTAGACTCCACTAATCTTTCTATTACTGCAATACAAGCTAAACTTGAAGATCTCGAGAATCGTTCCCGTAGGAACAATATTCGGTTAATAAGGGTCCCAGAGGACAAATGTTATGAGGATCTAAATTCCTTTATTTCTGAGTTGTTACCCCAACTTCTTAAAATCCCCTCTAACCATCCCCCAATTCTAGTTGAAAGGGCACACAGATTGGGTAGACCCCGATTGGATAACAAAGGTAACCATAGACCCAGACCGGTGATAGCAAAATTACTAAATTGCCAAGACAAGATTACACTGTTGCAATTCTATCGAAGAAATCAGCCCATCACACTTGGGGAAACCAAAATTCTCCTTTTCCAGGACTTCTCAGCCGGGACAATAGCTAAAAGAAAGACGCTAGCTCCTATCTGCACTAAATTAATTCAACAGGGGTATCAAGCTACCATCATTTACCCCACAAAACTTAAAATTACAGAGGCTGAGAATGTCTATATTTTTAATACCACACAAGAGGTAGAACAACACTTGAAAGATGCTAACACTTTAGGCTCACAGTAGTTAGGCCAAAAATAGGATATTACTGCCTCATTGTTGTCTCTCTCTTTTTTCCCTTTTTTCTTTTCTCTTTCCTCTTTTTTTTTTTTATATTTATTTATGATGAGCAAGATTATGCCATTCCAGGAGAGCTTGGTTGGAAGGGATTCTTTATCCCTTCTGTTTTTCCCCCTTCCCTTTTTTCTTTCTTTTTTTTTTTTTTTCTCTTCCTCCCCACTCCCTTCCTCCCTTTCTCTCCCCCCCCCCCCCCCCCGCACGGATCTTATTCATATACTCAGCTAGTATCAAATGGCAAATTTTAAAATAATCTCTTGGAATGTGGGTGGGATCTCCACCCCTATTAAAAGAAAAGCTATTCTTACACATCTTAGGAAACTGGGGACTGATATAGCCTTCATACAAGAAATACATTTGTCATTGGAAGAGCCCTTGAAACTCAAATCCTCCTGGGTGAAAGAAAAATGTTTCTCCCCGTGAGATCGAAGGAGAAGGGGGGTGGCCATTCTGATTGGGAAAAAAGTTAAACTGGAGGTTACCCATAACGAAACAGATCCCGATGGAAGATTTGTGATAGTTAAAGTAAAAATTTATAAAACAATTTACACTATGTGTAATGTATACGCCCCCAACAAACTGGACCCAGCTTTCTGGTCCAGACTTCAGGCTAAAATTCTCGCGGTTCAGGAGGGGCATCTAATTCTTGGCGGCGACTTTAATATGTCTCCATACTCCCCACTCGACAGACTTAGAAGCTCCAACAAACTGGTCAAACAAAAACGGGATAACTTAGAAGCCAAGTTAATAAAATCAATTATGCATAATCTCGCAGTTAGAGATGCCTGGAGGCTCCAGTACCCTGATGTCAGGGACTTAACTTGCTTATCAAGAGCTCATAAGATGCTGTCCAGAATTGATCTCTTTTTCATCAATGACAGAATAACCCTATCAGAAGTGAAAACAGGTAGACTACCGATCTTCCTTTCTGATAATAGCCCTATTTCACTAGATATTCAGTCTAATCTTCATAAAAATAGTTCACCACGTTTTATTTTCCCCTCCTTTCTTGCAACTGATTTGAAATTCAAAAATTGTCTCAAACTCAAATTTTCTGATTATCTTCATCATAAACAGGGCTATATTGATTCCCCCCTGGTCTTCTGGGAGGCTGCAAAGGCAGTCCTTAGAGGTGAAATCATAGCCTATAGTGCTGAAAGATCCAGGAAAATAAGACTAAGAGAGAAAGAAATCACTAACTCACTAATCAATTCGTATAATTCCTACCTACTTGAAAAATCACCTATAAACTGGGCAAAATATATTCGGGCCAAAAATACCAGAGACACATTTGCGGTCTTTCAGGAGACGCAGAGGGATCTGAGACTCCAAGCTAGAATGTATAGATTTGGAAATAAATCTGGCAAATTACTGACGAACCTGGTTAAAAGAGAGAAAAAGTCATCCCTCATTGAGAGCATCCAACAGGATGATATCCTCCTTGATAAGTCGGATGAGATAGCAAAGGCATTTACCAGTTATTATCAGGATTTATACACACGTAGGACCTCAGATCTCATGCAAGCGTCTCAATTCTGGAGTAAAATTACATGTCCTAAAATTTCAGCTGAGGCGGCTGATATCCTTAATGCCCCAATTACTGAAATAGAGATAACAAGAACTATTACAGATCTTACCACCAATAAATCCCCTGGACCAGATGGCCTCTCAAACGAGTTCTATAAAACCATGAATACTGAGATTACTCCCTATCTTAAGAATTTATATAATACGTCAGGGGAGAGCCCGTAGCTACCTCTTTCTCTGCCTCCAACACCATTTTAATCCTGAAAGTCGGGAAAGATCCCTCCCTAAAGGAATCATATAGGCCCATAGCTCTCCTAAATGGAGATTATAAGATCCTGTGTTCTATCATTGTCGGGCGTCTACAGGCACCACTGGCCACTATTATACATCCAGACCAGGCTGGGTTTCTTCAAGGCCGTAACTCCTCAGCAAAAATCAGAGTGGCTCTGATTATTACAGAGTATTTCAGGAATTTGGAGGCGCCGGAGGACGGGGGGGACGGGGTGGCACCTGACCTGGCTATTGTTTCGATTGATGCAGAGAAAGCATTCGACTCAATACATTTTGACCATCTCTTTACCTCTTTGGCCAAGTTTGGATTTAGAGGTAAGTTCCTCAACTTTATTATGAATCTGTACAAGGAACCTTATACAACTCTGATTGTCAATTATATATCATCTCCACAGATAATCCTCGAAAGGGGAACGCGCCAAGGGTGTCCCCTGTCCCCCCTACTCTTCGACGTCTCAATTGAACCGTTGGCAATCATGGTCAGACAACAATTACCAGGAATCAAACTGGGCAAACAGGTCACAAAAATTGCCTTATATGCTGACGATTTACTGTTATATCTCTCAGACACCAAAACTAGTATAGCCAAATTACTAGACATTACTACTCGATTTGGCTCCTTCTTGGGCTACACAATCAATGAAGCAAAATCAGAGCTGCTATGGCTTAGACAAAATAATAATTCTCTTTCTGATATCCACTTCACTGTGTCTCAAGATATTCTTAAATACCTAGGAATCCTGATCCCCTCTTTGCCGAGGGAGCTGTATAATCTTAATCTCCCTCCAGTATTAACAAATATTAGGGAGAAACTTAAAATCTGGCATTGCCATTATCCATCTCTGGACGGGTTGCCCTATTCAAAATGATCTTGCTCCCCAAGCTTCTCTACGTACTACAGAATATTCCATTAATCCTCTTAGAGAGAGATGTGCGCTGCTTTAACAGTGCACTCAGTAAATTCCTCTGGCAGGAGAAAAGACCGAGAATATCTCTAAACAAACTCTCTCTTCCAAAAGATAGCGGCGGCCTTGCACTCCCAGATATCCGATCATATAATTATGCTTTTTTGACTAGAGTGGTGGTCAACTGGATTTCTCATAGCAACTATGTTACGAATAACACTCTAGAAGAGAATACCTGTTATCCCTACCTACCATTAGCCTTAATTCACTGCCCACCCAAAGAATTACCAGGTAAAATTAAAATGCTTAAATCTTTTTCCAATCCTCTGAAGGCCTGGTGGAAAGTGGGCAATATATTATCTTTAAACTGCAAAGTTTCTCAATATCTTCCATTACAGGGAAACCCGAAATTCCCGGCAGGAGTAAACTCTGCAATATTCAAGAAATGGCACAGTCTAGGTCTCAATAGGCTAATACAACTATGGGATCTAGAGAGGAACTGTGTCAAATCTTTTGACAACCTGAAAAACATAATTTATGCTTACCTGATAAATTCCTTTCTCCTGTAGTGTAGTCAGTCCACGGGTCATCATTACTTCTGGGATATTAACTCCTCCCCAACAGGAAGTGCAAGAGGATCACCCAAGCAGAGCTGCTATATAGCTCCTCCCCTCTACGTCACACCCAGTCATTCGACCGAGAACCAAACGAGAAAGGAGAAACTATAGGGTGCGGTGGTGACTGGAGTATAATTTAAAATTTAGACCTGCCATAAAAAACAGGGCGGGCCGTGGACTGACTACACTGCAGGAGAAAGGAATTTATCAGGTAAGCATAAATTATGTTTTCTCCTGTTAAGTGTAGTCAGTCCACGGGTCATCATTACTTCTGGGATACCAATACCAAAGCTAAAGTACACGGATGAGGGGAGGGACAGGCAGGATCTTTATACGGAAGGGACCACTGCCTGAAGAACCTTTCTCCCAAAAACAGCCTCCGAAGAAGCAAAAGTGTCAAATTTGTAAAATTTGGAAAAAGTATGAAGAGAAGACCAAGTTGCAGCCTTGCAAATCTGTTCAACAGATGCCTCATTCTTAAAGGCCCAAGTGGAAGCCACAGCTCTAGTAGAATGAGCTGTAATTCTTTCAGGAGGCTGCTGTCCAGCAGTCTCATAGGCTAAACGTATTATGCTACGAAGCCAAAAAGAGAGAGAGGTAGCAGAAGTTTTTTGACCTCTCCTCTGTCCAGAATAAACGACAAACAGGGAAGAAGTTTGGCGAAAATCTTTAGTTGCCTGTAAATAAAATTTCAGGGCACGAACTACATCCAGATTGTGTAGAAGTCGTTCCTTCTTTGAAGAAGGGTTAGGACACAATGATGGAACAACAATCTCTTGATTGATATTCCTATTAGTGACTACCTTAGGTAAGAACCCAGGTTTAGTACGCAGAACTACCTTGTCTGAATGAAAAATCAGATAAGGAGAATCACAATGTAAGGCCGATAACTCAGAGACTCTTCGAGCCGAGGAAATAGCCATTAAAAACAGAACTTTCCAAGATAACAATTTGATATCAATGGAATGAAGGGGTTCAAATGGAACACCCTGTAAAACGTTAAGAACTAAATTTAAGCTCCATGGTGGAGCAACAGTTTTAAACACAGGCTTAATCCTGGCCAAAGCCTGACAAAAAGCCTGAACATCTGGAACTTCTGACAGACGCTTGTGTAAAAGAATGGACAGAGCTGAGATCTGTCCCTTTAAGGAACTAGCAGATAAACCCTTTTCTAAACCTTCTTGTAGAAAAGACAATATCCTAGGAATCCTAACCTTACTCCATGAGTAACTCTTGGATTCGCACCAATGTAAGTATTTACGCCATATTTTATGGTAAATCTTTCTGGTAACAGGTTTCCTAGCCTGTATTAAGGTATCAATTACTGACTCCGAAAATCCACGCTTTGATAAAATCAAGCGTTCAATTTCCAAGCAGTCAGCTTCAGAGAAATTAGATTTTGATGTTTGAAAGGACCCTGAATTAGAAGGTCCTGTCTCAGAGGCAGAGACCAAGGTGGACAGGATGACATGTCCACTAGATCTGCATGCCAGGTCCTGCGTGGCCACGCAGGCGCTATTAGAATCACCGATGCTTTCTCCTGTTTGATCCTGGCAATCAATCGCGGAAGCATCGGAAAGGGTGGAAACACATAGGCCATCCCGAAGGTCCAAGGTGCTGTCAAAGCATCTACCAGGACCGCTCCCGGGTCCCTGGACCTGGACCCGTAACAAGGAAGCCTGGCGTTCTGGCGAGACGCCATGAGATCTATCTCTGGTTTGCCCCAACGTCGAAGTATTTGGGCAAAGACCTCCGGATGAAGTTCCCACTCCCCCGGATGAAAAGTCTGACGACTTAGGAAATCCGCCTCCCAGTTCTCCACTCCTGGAATGTGGATCGCTGACAGGTGGCAAGAGTGAGACTCTGCCCAGCGAATTATCTTTGATACTTCCATCATCGCTAGGGAGCTTCTTGTCCCTCCTTGATGGTTGATGTAGGCTACAGTCGTGATGTTGTCCGACTGAAACCTGATGAACCCCCGAGTTGTTAACTGAGGCCAAGCCAGAAGGGCATTTAGAACTGCTCTCAATTCCAGAATGTTTATTGGAAGGAGACTCTCCTCCTGAGTCCATGATCCCTGAGCCTTCAGGGAATTCCAGACAGCACCCCAACCTAGTAGGCTGGCGTCTGTTGTTAAAATTGTCCAATCTGGCCTGCTGAATGGCATCCCCCTGGACAGATGTGGCCGAGAAAGCCACCATAGAAGAGAATTTCTGGTCTCTTGATCCAGATTCAGAGTAGGGGACAAATCTGAGTAATCCCCATTCCACTGACTTAGCATGCACAATTGCAGCGGTCTGAGATGTAGGCGTGCAAAGGGTACTATGTCCATTGCCGCTACCATTAAGCCGATTACCTCCAAGCATTTAGCCACTGACGGGTGTTGAATGGAATGAAGGACACGGCAAGCATTTTGAAGCTTTGTTAACCTGTCTGCTGTCAGGTAGATCTTCATTTCTACAGAATCTATAAGAGTCCCCAAGAAGGGAACTCTTGTGAGTGGAAAGAGAGAACTCTTCTCTTCGTTCACCTTCCACCCATGCGACCTTAGAAATGCCAGTACTAACTCTGTATGAGACTTGGCAGTTTGAAAGCTTGACGCTTGTATCAGAATGTCGTCTAGGTACGGAGCCACCGAAATTCCTCGCGGTCGTAGTACCGCCAGAAGAGCGCCCAGAACCTTTGTGAAGATTCTTGGGGCCGTAGCCAATCCGAATGGAAGAGCTACAAACTGGTAATGCCTGTCTAGGAAGGCAAACCTTAGATACCGGTAGTGATCTTTGTGAATCGGTATGTGAAGGTAAGCGTCCTTTAAATCCACTGTGGTCATGTACTGACCCTTTTGGATCATGGGTAAGATTGTCCGAATAGTTTCCATTTTGAACGATGGAACTCTTAGGAATTTGTTTAGGATCTTTAAATCCAAGATTGGTCTGAAGGTTCCTTCTTTCTTGGGAACCACAAACAGATTTGAGTAAAACCCCTGTCCGTGCTCCGACCGCGGCACCGGGTGGATCACTCCCATTAGTAAAAGATCTTGTACACATCGTAGAAACGCCTCTTTCTTTATTTGGTTTGTTGACAACCTTGAAAGATGAAATCTCCCTTTTGGGGGAGAGATTTTGAAGTCCAGAAGATATCCCTGAGATATGATCTCTAACGCCCAGGGATCCTGGACATCTCTTGCCCAAGCCTGGGCGAAGAGAGAAAGTCTGCCCCCCACTAGATCCGTTCCCGGATCGGAGGCCCTCAATTCATGCTGTCTTAGGGGCAGCAGCAGGTTTTCTGGCCTGCTTGCCCTTGTTCCAGGACTGGTTAGGTTTCCAGCCTTGTCTGTAGCGAGTAACAGCTCCTTCCTGTTTTGGAGCAGAGGAAGTTGATGCTGCTCCTGCCTTGAAGTTACGAAAGGCACGAAAATTAGACTGTCTAGCCCTAGGTTTGGCTCTGTCTTGAGGCAGGGCATGGCCTTTACCTCCTGTAATGTCAGCGATAATTTCTTTCAACCCGGGCCCGAATAAGGTCTGCCCTTTGAAAGGTATGTTAAGTAATTTAGATTTAGAAGTAACGTCAGCTGACCAGGATTTTAGCCTGAATGGCGAATCCGGAATTCTTAGCCGTAAGTTTAGTTAAATGTACTACGGCATCTGAAATAAATGAATTAGCTAGCTTAAGGGTTTTAAGCTTATTTGAAATCTCATCTATAGTTATTGAGTCAAGAGTCTCTTCCAGAGACTCGGACGAAAATGCGGCCGCAGCCGTGACAGACGCAATACATGCAAGGGGTTGCAATATAAAACCTTGTTGAACAAACATTTTCTTAAGGTAACCCTCTAATTTTTTATCCATTGGATCTGAAAAGGCACAGCTATCCTCCACCGGGATAGTGGTACGCTTAGCCAGAGTAGAAACCGCTCCCTCCACCTTAGGGACCATCTGCCATAAGTCCCGTGTGGTGGCGTCTATTGGAAACATTTTTCTAAATACAGGAGGGGGGGAAAAGGGTACAAAAGGGTACACCGGGCCTATCCCACTCCTTAGTAATTATCTCTGTAAGCCTCTTAGGTATAGGAAATACGTCAGTACTCGCTGGTACCGCATAGTATCTATCCAGCCTACATAATTTCTCTGGGATTGCAACGGTGTTACAATCATTCAGAGCCGCTAATACCTCCCCTAGCAGTACACGGAGGTTTTCTAGCTTAAACTTAAAATTTGAAATGTCTGAATCCACTCTATTTGGATCAGATCCGTCACCTGCAGATTGAAGCTCTCCGTCCTCATGTTCTGCAAATTGTGACGCAGTATCTGACATGGCCCTATTATTATCAGCGCACTCTGTTCTCACCCCAGAGTGATCTCGCTTACCTCTAAGTTCTGGTAATTTAGACAAAACTTCAGTCATAACATTAGCCATGTCCTGTAGTGTGATTTGTAATGGCCGCCCTGAAGTACTCGGCGACACAATATCACGCACCTCCCGAGCGGGAGATGCAGGTACTGACACGTGAGGCAAGTTAGTCGGCATAACTTCCCCCTCGTTGTTTGGTGAATGATGTTCAATTTGTACAGATTGACTTTTATTTAAAGTAGCATCAATGCAATTAGTACATACATTTCTATTGGGCTCCACCTTGGCTTTTGCACATATAGCACAGAGATATTCCTCTGAGTCAGACATGTTTAACACACTAGCAATTAAACTAGCAAACTTGGAAATACTTTTCAACACAATTTACAAGTAATATGAAAAACGTACTGTGCCTTTAAGAAGCACAGAAAAAAACTATGACAGTTAAATAACAATGAACCGGAGAAATTATAACAACCAAATTTTTCCCGGTAAAGGCATAAATTTAGCAAAGGATTGCCCCCATCCGTCACCTGTAGATTGAAGCTCTCCGTCCTCATGTTCTGCAAATTGTGACGCAGTATCTGACATGGCCCTATTATTATCAGCGCACTCTGTTCTCACCCCAGAGTGATCTCGCTTACCTCTAAGTTTTGGTAATTTAGACAAAACTTCAGTCATAACATTAGCCATGTCCTGTAGTGTGATTTGTAATGGCCGCCCTGAAGTACTCCGCGACACAATATCACGCACCTCCCGAGCGGGAGATGCAGGTACTGACACGTGAGGCAAGTTAGTCGGCATAACTTCCCCCTCGTTGTTTGGTGAATGATGTTCAATTTGTACAGATTGACTTTTACTTAAAGTAGCATCAATGCAATTAGTACATACATTTCTATTGGGCTCCACCTTGGCTTTTGCACATATAGCACAGAGATATTCCTCTGAGTCAGACATGTTTAACACACTAGCAATTAAACTAGCAAACTTGGAAATACTTTTCAACACAATTTACAAGTAATATGAAAAACGTACTGTGCCTTTAAGAAGCACAGAAAAAAACTATGACAGTTAAATAACAATGAACCGGAGAAATTATAACAACCAAATTTTTCCCGGTAAAGGCATAAATTTAGCAAAGGATTGCCCCCATTAGCAATGGATAACTAACCCTTAATAGCAGAAAAAAATGAACAAAATATAAACGTTTTTTATCACAGTCAAAGCACAATCTCACAGGTCTGCTGTGAGTGATTACCTCCCTCAAAATAATTTTTGAAGACCCTTGAGCTCTGTAGAGACGATCCGGATCATGCAGGGAGAGAAACAGACTTGTGACTGAATTTCTGATGCGTAGCAAAAGCGCCAAAATAGGCCTCTCCCCCTCACACACAACAGTGAGGGAAGTTCAGTGAACTGTCTTAAATTAAAATAAACGACAGCCAAGTGGAAAAAACATAATTTATGCTTACCTGATAAATTCCTTTCTTCTGTAGTGTGATCAGTCCACGGGTCATCATTACTTGTGGGATATTAACTGCTCCCCTACAGGAAGTGCAAGAGGATTCACCCAGCAGAGTTGCTATATAGCTCCTCCCCTCTACGTCACCTCCAGTCATTCGACCAAGGACCAACGAGAAAGGAGAAGCCAAGGGTGTAGTGGTGACTGGAGTATAATTTAAAAAATATTTACCTGCCTTAAAAAACAGGGCGGGCCGTGGACTGATCACACTACAGAAGAAAGGAATTTATCAGGTAAGCATAAATTATGTTTTCTTCTGTTAAGTGTGATCAGTCCACGGGTCATCATTACTTGTGGGATACCAATACCAAAGCAAAAGTACACGGATGACGGGAGGGATAGGCAGGCTCTTTATACAGAAGGAACCACTGCCTGAAGAACCTTTCTCCCAAAAATAGCCTCCGAGGAAGCAAAAGTGTCAAATTTGTAAAATTTGGAAAAAGTATGAAGCGAAGACCAAGTTGCAGCCTTGCAAATCTGTTCAACAGAGGCCTCATTCTTAAAGGCCCAAGTGGAAGCCACAGCTCTAGTGGAATGAGCTGTAATTCTTTCAGGAGGCTGCTGTCCAGCAGTCTCATAAGCTAAACGAATTATGCTACGAAGCCAAAAAGAGAGAGAGGTAGCAGAAGCTTTTTGACCTCTCCTCTGACCAGAGTAAACGACAAACAGGGAAGACGTTTGTCGAAAATCTTTAGTTGCCTGTAAATAAAATTTAAGGGCACGAACTACATCCAGATTGTGCAAAAGACGTTCCTTCCTCGAAGAAGGATTTGGGCACAAGGATGGAACAACAATCTCCTGATTGATATTCCTGTTAGTGACTACCTTAGGTAAGAACCCAGGCTTATTACGCAGAACTACCTTATCCGAGTGAAAAATCAAATAAGGAGAATCACAATGTAAGGCTGATAACTCAGAGACTCTTCGAGCCGAGGAAAACAGAATTTATGTTTACCTGATAAATTACTTTCTCCAACGGTGTGTCCGGTCCACGGCGTCATCCTTACTTGTGGGATATTCTCTTCCCCAACAGGAAATGGCAAAGAGCCCAGCAAAGCTGGTCACATGATCCCTCCTAGGCTCCGCCTACCCCAGTCATTCGACCGACGTTAAGGAGGAATATTTGCATAGGAGAAACCATATGATACCGTGGTGACTGTAGTTAAAGAAAATAAATTATCAGACCTGATTAAAAAACCAGGGCGGGCCGTGGACCGGACACACCGTTGGAGAAAGTAATTTATCAGGTAAACATAAATTCTGTTTTCTCCAACATAGGTGTGTCCGGTCCACAGCGTCATCCTTACTTGTGGGAACCAATACCAAAGCTTTAGGACACGGATGAAGGGAGGGAGCAAATCAGGTCACCTAAATGGAAGGCACCACGGCTTGCAAAACCTTTCTCCCAAAAATAACCTCAGAAGAAGCAAAAGTATCAAACTTGTAAAATTTGGTAAAAGTGTGCAGTGAAGACCAAGTCGCTGCCCTACATATCTGATCAACAGAAGCCTCGTTCTTGAAGGCCCATGTGGAAGCCACAGCCCTAGTGGAATGAGCTGTGATTCTTTCAGGAGGCTGCCGTCCGGCAGTCTCGTAAGCCAATCTGATGATGCTTTTAATCCAAAAAGAGAGAGAGGTAGAAGTTGCTTTTTTACCTCTCCTTTTACCAGAATAAACAACAAACAAGGAAGATGTTTGTCTAAAATCCTTTGTAGCATCTAAATAGAATTTTAGAGCGCGAACAACATCCAAATTGTGCAACAAACGTTCCTTCTTCGAAACTGGTTTCGGACACAAAGAAGGCACGACTATCTCCTGGTTAATGTTTTTGTTAGAAACAACTTTTGGAAGAAAACCAGGTTTAGTACGTAAAACCACCTTATCTGCATGGAACACCAGATAAGGAGGAGAACACTGCAGAGCAGATAATTCTGAAACTCTTCTAGCAGAAGAAATTGCAACCAAAAACAAAACTTTCCAAGATAATAACTTAATATCAACGGAATGTAAGGGTTCAAACGGAACCCCCTGAAGAACTGAAAGAACTAAGTTGAGACTCCAAGGAGGAGTCAAAGGTTTGTAAACAGGCTTGATTCTAACCAGAGCCTGAACAAAGGCTTGAACATCTGGCACAGCTGCCAGTTTTTTGTGAAGTAACACAGACAAGGCAGAAATCTGTCCCTTCAAGGAACTTGCAGATAATCCTTTCTCCAATCCTTCTTGAAGAAAGGATAGAATCTTAGGAATCTTTACCTTGTCCCAAGGGAATCCTTTAGATTCACACCAACAGATATATTTTTTCCATATTTTGTGGTAAATTTTTCTAGTTACAGGCTTTCTGGCCTGAACAAGAGTATCAATAACAGAATCTGAGAACCCTCGTTTTGATAAGATCAAGCGTTCAATCTCCAAGCAGTCAGCTGGAGTGAGACCAGATTCGGATGTTCGAACGGACCTTGAACAAGAAGGTCTCGTCTCAAAGGTAGCTTCCATGGTGGAGCCGATGACATATTCACCAGATCTGCATACCAAGTCCTGCGTGGCCACGCAGGAGCTATCAAGATCACCGACGCCCTCTCCTGATTGATCCTGGCTACCAGCCTGGGGATGAGAGGAAACGGCGGGAATACATAAGCTAGTTTGAAGGTCCAAGGTGCTACTAGTGCATCTACTAGAGTCGCCTTGGGATCCCTGGATCTGGACCCGTAGCAAGGAACCTTGAAGTTCTGCCGAGAGGCCATCAGATCCATGTCTGGAATGCCCCACAGTTGAGTAATTTGGGCAAAGATTTCCGGATGGAGTTCCCACTCCCCCGGATGTAATGTCTGACGACTCAGAAAATCCGCTTCCCAATTTTCCACTCCTGGGATGTGGATTGCAGACAGGTGGCAGGAGTGAGTCTCCGCCCATTGAATGATTTTGGTCACTTCTTCCATCGCCAGGGAACTCCTTGTTCCCCCCTGATGGTTGATGTACGCAACAGTCGTCATGTTGTCTGATTGAAACCGTATGAACTTGGCCTTTGCTAGCTGAGGCCAAGCCTTGAGAGCATTGAATATCGCTCTCAATTCCAGAATATTTATCGGTAGAAGAGATTCTGCCCGAGACCAAAGACCCTGAGCTTTCAGGGATCCCCAGACCGCGCCCCAGCCCATCAGACTGGCGTCGGTCGTGACAATGACCCACTCTGGTCTGCGGAAGGTCATCCCTTGTGACAGGTTGTCCAGGGACAGCCACCAACGGAGTGAGTCTCTGGTCCTCTGATTTACTTGTATCTTCGGAGACAAGTCTGTATAGTCCCCATTCCACTGACTGAGCATGCACAGTTGTAATGGTCTTAGATGAATGCGCGCAAAAGGAACTATGTCCATTGCCGCTACCATCAAACCTATTACTTCCATGCACTGCGCTATGGAAGGAAGAGGAACGGAATGAAGTGTTTGACAAGAGCTTAGAAGTTTTGTTTTTCTGGCCTCTGTCAGAAAAATCCTCATTTCTAAGGAGTCTATTATTGTTCCCAAGAAGGGAACCCTTGTCGACGGAGATAGAGAACTCTTTTCCACGTTCACTTTCCATCCGTGAGATCTGAGAAAGGCCAGGACTATGTCCGTGTGAGCCTTTGCTTGAGGAAGGGACGACGCTTGAATCAGAATGTCGTCCAAGTAAGGTACTACTGCAATGCCCCTTGGTCTTAGCACCGCTAGAAGGGACCCTAGTACCTTTGTGAAAATCCTTGGAGCAGTGGCTAATCCGAAAGGAAGCGCCACAAACTGGTAATGCTTGTCCAGGAATGCGAACCTTAGGAACCGATGATGTTCCTTGTGGATAGGAATATGTAGATACGCATCCTTTAAATCCACCGTGGTCATGAATTGACCTTCCTGGATGGAAGGAAGAATTGTTCGAATGGTTTCCATTTTGAACGATGGAACCTTGAGAAACTTGTTTAAGATCTTGAGATCTAAGATTGGTCTGAATGTTCCCTCTTTTTTGGGAACTATGAACAGATTGGAGTAGAACCCCATCCCTTGTTCTCCTAAAGGAACAGGATGAATCACTCCCATTTTTAACAGGTCTTCTACACAATGTAAGAATGCCTGTCTCTTTATGTGGTCTGAAGACAATTGAGACCTGTGGAACCTCCCCCTTGGGGGAAGCCCCTTGAATTCCAGAAGATAACCTTGGGAGACTATTTCTAGTGCCCAAGGATCCAGAACATCTCTTGCCCAAGCCTGAGCGAAGAGAGAGAGTCTGCCCCCCACCAGATCCGGTCCCGGATCGGGGGCCAACATTTCATGCTGTCTTGGTAGCAGTGGCAGGTTTCTTGGCCTGCTTTCCCTTGTTCCAGCCTTGCATTGGTCTCCAGGCTGGCTTGGCTTGAGAAGTATTACCCTCTTGCTTAGAGGACGTAGCACTTGGGGCTGGTCCGTTTCTACGAAAGGGACGAAAATTAGGTTTATTTTTGGCCTTGAAAGACCTATCCTGAGGAAGGGCGTGGCCCTTACCCCCAGTGATATCAGAGATAATCTCTTTCAAGTCAGGGCCAAACAGCGTTTTCCCCTTGAAAGGAATGTTAAGGAGTTTGTTCTTGGAAGACGCATCCGCTGACCAAGATTTCAACCAAAGCGCTCTACGCGCCACAATAGCAAACCCAGAATTCTTCGCCGCTAACCTAGCCAATTGCAAAGTGGCGTCTAGGGTGAAAGAATTAGCCAATTTGAGAGCACGGATTCTGTCCATAATCTCCTCATAAGGAGGAGAATCACTATCGATCGCCTTTACTAGCTCATCGAACCAGAAACACGCGGCTGTAGTGACAGGGACAATGCATGAAATTGGTTGTAGAAGGTAACCTTGCTGAACAAACATCTTTTTAAGCAAACCTTCTAATTTTTTATCCATAGGATCTTTGAAAGCACAACTATCTTCTATGGGTATACTGGTGCGTTTGTTTAAAGTAGAAACCGCTCCCTCGACCTTGGGGACAGTCTGCCATAAGTCCTTTCTAGGGTCGACCATAGGAAACAATTTTTTAAATATGGGGGGAGGGACGAAAGGTATACCGGGCCTTTCCCATTCTTTATTTACAATGTCCGCCACCCGCTTGGGTATAGGAAAAGCTTCTGGGAGCCCCGGGACCTCTAGGAACTTGTCCATTTTACATAGTTTCTCTGGGATGATCAAATTCTCACAATCATCCAGAGTGGATAATACCTCCTTAAGCAGAGCGCGGAGATGTTCCAACTTAAATTTAAATGTAATCACATCGGGTTCAGCTTGTTGAGAAATTTTCCCTGAATCTGAAATTTCTCCCTCAGACAAAACCTCCCTGGCCCCCTCAGACTGGTGTAGGGGCATTTCAGAACCATTATCATCAGCGTCCTCATGCTCTTCAGTATCTAAAACAGAGCAGTCGCGCTTACGCTGATAAGTGGGCATTTTGGCTAAAATGTTTTTGATAGAATTATCCATTACAGCCGTTAATTGTTGCATAGTAAGGAGTATTGGCGCGCTAGATGTACTAGGGGCCTCCTGAGTGGGCAAGACTCGTGTAGACGAAGGAGGGAATGATGCAGTACCATGCTTACTCCCCTCACTTGAGGAATCATCTTGGGCATCATTTTCAGTGTCACATAAATCACATTTATTTAAATGAGAAGGAACCTTGGCTTCCCCACATTCAGAACACAGTCTATCTGGTAGTTCAGACATGTTAAACAGGCATAAACTTGATAACAAAGTACAAAAAACGTTTTAAAATAAAACCGTTACTGTCACTTTAAATTTTAAACTGAACACACTTTATTACTGCAAATGCGAAAAAGTATGAAGGAATTGTTCAAAATTCACCAAAATTTCACCACAGTGTCTTAAAGCCTTAAAAGTATTGCACACCAAATTTGGAAGCTTTAACCCTTAAAATAACGGAACCGGAGCCGTTTTTAACTTTAACCCCTTTACAGTCCCTGGTATCTGCTTTGCTGAGACCCAACCAAGCCCAAAGGGGAATACGATACCAAATGACGCCTTCAGAAAGTCTTTTCTATGTATCAGAGCTCCTCACACATGCGACTGCATGTCATGCTGCTCAAAAACAAGTGCGCAATACCGGCGCGAAAATGAGGCTCTGCCTATGATTAGGGAAAGCCCCTAGAGCATAAGGTGTCTAAAACAGTGCCTGCCGATATTATTTAACAAAAATACCCAGATTAAATGATTCCTCAAGGCTAAATATGTGTAATATATGAATCGATTTAGCCCAGAAAATGTCTACAGTCTTAATAAGCCCATGTGAAGCCCTTATTTACTGTTCTGAATAAAAATGGCTTACCGGATCCCATAGGGAAAATGACAGCTTCCAGCATTACATCGTCTTGTTAGAATGTGTCATACCTCAAGCAGCAAAAGACTGCTCACTGTTCCCCCAACTGAAGTTAATTCCTCTCAACAGTCCTGTGTGGAACAACCATGGATTTTAGTAACGGTTGCTAAAATCATTTTCCTCATACAAACAGAAATCTTCATCTCTTTTCTGTTTCAGAGTAAATAGTACATACCAGCACTATTTTAAAATAACAAACTCTTGATTGAATAATAAAAACTACAGTTAAACACTAAAAAACTCTAAGCCATCTCCGTGGAGATGTTGCCTGTACAACGGCAAAGAGAATGACTGGGGTAGGCGGAGCCTAGGAGGGATCATGTGACCAGCTTTGCTGGGCTCTTTGCCATTTCCTGTTGGGGAAGAGAATATCCCACAAGTAAGGATGACGCCGTGGACCGGACACACCTATGTTGGAGAAATAGCCATTAAAAATAGAACTTTCCAAGATAACAACTTTATATCAATGGAATGAAGGGGTTCAAACGGAACACCCTGTAAAACGTTAAGAACAAGGTTTAAACTCCATGGTGGAGCCACAGCTTTAAACACAGGTTTAATCCTGGCCAAAGCCTGACAAAAAGCCTGAACGTCTGGAACTTCTGACAGACGCTTGTGTAACAGAATGGACAGAGCTGAGATCTGTCCCTTTAAGGAACTAGCGGATAACCCCTTTTCTAAACCTTCTTGTAGAAAAGACAATATCCTAGGAATCCTAACCTTACTCCAAGAGTAACCTTTGGATTCGCACCAATATAGGTATTTACGCCATATTTTATGGTAAATCTTTCTGGTGACAGGCTTCCTAGCCTGTATTAAGGTATCAATAACTGACTCAGAAAAACCACGCTTTGATAAGATCAAGCGTTCAATTTCCAAGCAGTCAGCTTCAGAGAAGTTAGATTTTGATGTTTGAAAGGACCCTGAATCAGAAGGTCCTGTTTCAGAGGTAACGACCAAGGTGGACAGAATGACATGTCCACCAGATCTGTATACCAAGTCCTGCGTGGCCATGCAGGCGCTATTAGAATCACTGATGCTTTCTCCTGTTTGATTCTGGCAATCAATCGAGGAAGCATCGGGAAAGGTGGAAACACATAAGCCATCCTGAAGGTCCATGGTGCTGTCAAGGCATCTATCAGGACCGCTCCCGGATCCCTGGATCTGGACCCGTAGCGCGGAAGCTTGGCGTTCTGTCGAGACGCCATGAGATCTATCTCTGGTTTGCCCCAACGTGGAAGTATTTGGGCAAAGACCTCTGGATGAAGTTCCCACTCCCCCGGATGAAAAGTCTGACGACTTAAGAAATCCGCCTCCCAGTTCTCCACTCCCGGGATGTGGATTGCAGACAGGTGGCAAGAGTGAGACTCTGCCCAGCGAATTATCTTCAATACTTCCATCATTGCTAGGGAGCTTCTTGTCCCTCCCTGATGGTTGATATAAGCTACAGTCGTGATGTTGTCCGACTGGAACCTGATGAACCCCCGAGTTGCTAACTGGGGCCAAGCCAGAAGAGCATTGAGGACTGCTCTCAATTCCAGAATGTTTATTGGAAGAAGACTCTCCTCCTGATTCCATAGTCCCTGAGCCTTCAGAGAATTCCAGACAGCGCCCCAACCTAGTAGGCTGGCGTCTGTTGTTACAATTGACCAGTCTGGCCTGCTGAATGGCATTCCCCTGGACAGATGTGGCCGATAAAGCCACCATAGAAGAGAATTTCTGGTCTCTTGAATGGAATGAAGGACACGGCATGCATTTTGAAGTTTTGTTAACCTGTCCTCTGTCAGGTAAATCTTCATTTCTACAGAATCTATCAGAGTCCCCAGGAAGGGAACTCTTGTGAGTGGAAAGAGAGAACTTTTCTCTTCGTTCACTTTCCATCCATGCGACCTTAGAAATGCCAGTACTATCTCTGTATGAGATTTGGCAGTTTGAAAGCTTGAAGCTTGTATCAGTATGTCGTCTAAGTACGGAGCTACTGAAATTCCTCGCGGTCTTAGTACCGCCAGAAGAGTGCCCAGAACCTTTGTGAAGATTCTTGGAGCCGTAGCCAGTCCGAATGGAAGAGCTACAAACTGGTAATGCCTGTCTAAAAAGGCAAACCTTAGATACCGGTAATGACTTCTGTGAATCGGTATGTGAAGGTAAGCATCCTTTAAATCCACTGTGGTCAAGTACTGACCCTCTTGGATCATGGGCAAAATTGTTCGAATAGTTTCCATCTTGAACGATGGAACTCTTAGGAATTTGTTTAGGATCTTTAAATCCAAGATTGGCCTGAAGGTTCCCTCTTTTTGGGAACTACAAACAGATTTGAGTAAAACCCTTGTCCTTGTTCCAACCGCGGAACTGGATGGATCACTCCCATTAATAAAAGATCTTGTACGCAGCGTAGAAACGCTTCCTTCTTTGTTAGGTTTGTTGACAACCTTGACAGATGAAATCTCCCTCTTGGGGGAGAGGATTTGAAGTCCAGAAGGTATCCCTGAGATATGATCTCTAACGCCCAGGGATCCTGAACATCTCTTGCCCAAGCCTGGGCGAAGAGGGAAAGTCTGCCCCCCACTAGATCCGGTCCCGGATCGGGGGCCCTCAATTCATGCTGTCTTAGGGGCAGCAGCAGGTTTTCTGGCCTGTTTGCCCCTGTTCCAGGACTGGTTAGGTTTCCAGCCTTGTCTGTAGCGAGCAACAGCTCCTTCCTGTTTTGGTGCAGAGGAAGTTGATGCTGCTCCTGCTTTGAAATTACGAAAGGAACGAAAATTGGACTGTCTAGCCTTGGCTTTGGCCTTGTCCTGAGGCAGGGCATGACCTTTACCTCCTGTAATGTCATCAATAATCTCTTTCAAGCCGGGCCCGAATAAGGTCTGCCCTTTGAAAGGAATATTAAGCAATTTAGATTTAGACGTAACATCAGCTGACCAGGATTTTAGCCACAGACCTCTGCGTGCCTGAATGGCGAATCCTGAATTTTTAGCCGCAAGTTTAGTTAAATGTACTACGGCATCTGAAATAAATGAATTAGCTAACTTAAGGAATTTAAGTTTGTGTGTGATGTCATCTAGTGTGGATGATTGAAGTGTCTCTTCCAGAGACTCAAACCAAAATGCTGCTGCAGCCGTGACAGGCGCAATACATGCAAGAGGTTGCAATATAAACCCTTGTTGAACAAACATTTTCTTAAGGTAACCCTCTAATTTTTTATCCATTGGATCTGAAAAAGCACAGCTATCCTCCACTGGGATAGTGGTACGCTTAGCTAAAGTAGAAACTGCTCCCTCCACCTTAGGGACCATTTGCCATAAGTCCCGTGTGGCGGCGTCTATTGGAAACATTTTTCTGAATATAGGAGGGGGTGAGAAAGGCACACCGGGTCTATCCCACTCCTTAGTAACAATGTCAGTAAGTCTCTTAGGTATAGGAAAAACGTCAGTACTCGTCGGTACCGCAAAATATTTATGCAACCTACACATTTTTTCTGGGATTGCAACTGTGTTACAATCATTCAGAGCCGCTAATACCTCCCCTAGTAACACACGGAGGTTCTCAAGCTTAAATTTAAAATTTGAAATGTCTGAGTCCAGTTTATTTGGATCAGAACCGTCACCCACAGAATGAAGCTCTCCGTCTTCACGTTCTGCAAACTGTGACGCAGTATCAGACATGGCCCTTGCATTATCAGCGCACTCTGTTCTCATCCCAGAGTGATCACGTTTACCTCTTAGTTCTGGTAGTTTAGCCAAAACTTCAGTCATAACAGTAGCCATATCTTGTAATGTGATTTGTAATGGCCGCCCAGATGCACTCGGCGCTACAATATCACGCACCTCCTGAGCGGGAGATGCAGGTACTGACACGTGAGGCGAGTTAGTCGGCATAACTCTCCCCTCGTTGTTTGGTGAAATATGTTCAATTTGTACAGATTGACTATTTTTTAAAGTAGCATCAATACATTTAGTACATAAATTTCTATTGGGCTCCACTTTGGCATTAACACATATAGCACAGAGATATTCCTCTGAATCAGACATGTTTAACACACTAGCAAATAAACAGCAACTTGGAAATACTTTTCAAAGTAATTTACAAATAATATGAAAACGAACTGTGCCTTTAAGAAGCACAGAAAATATTATAACAGATAAAATAATTAAGTTATAGCATCAATCTTTGTCAGAATATACAGTTTTAGCAAAGGATTGTTCCCCTCAGCAAATGATAACTAACCCAGGCAGCAGAAAAAAATACACAAATAAACGTTTTTTATATCACAGTCAATACAATCAGCACAGCTCTGCTGTGAATGATTACTTCCCTCAAAAAAGACTCTTGAGATCCCTGAACTCTGTAGAGATGAACCGGATCATGCAGGAAGAAAATGAACCTCTGACTGAGTTTTTCTGATGCATAGTGAAAGCACCAAAATGGCCCCTCCCCCACACACATAACAGTGAGAGGGATCAGTGAACTGCTCTAATTTAAATCAAAACTATTGCCAAGTGGAAAAAAAGTGCCCAAAACATTTTTTCACCCAGTACCTCAGAGAAAAAAACGTTTTTACATGCCAGCAATAATTAATTGTCATTTAAAACCTATTGCAAGTCCCTGCAAAATAGGTTAAGTCTATGTATACAGTTTAAAAGCCAGAGAAGTACCATTTCCCAGAAAACTGAAGTGTAAAATATACATACATGACAGCCTGATATCAGCTACATCTACTGCATTCAAGGCTGAGTTTACATTATAACGGTATGGCAGGATTTTCTCATCAATTCCATGTCAGAAAATAATAAACTGCTACATACCTCTTTGCAGATTAATCTGCCTGCTGTCCCCTGATCTGAAGTTTACCTCTCCTCAGATGGCCGAGAAACAGCAATATGATCTTAACTACTCCGGCTAAAATCATAGAAAAACTCAGGTAGATTCTTCTTCAAATTCTACCAGAGAAGGAATAACACACTCCGGTGCTATTATAAAATAACAAACTTTTGATTGAAGATATAAAAACTAAATATATCACCATAGTCCTCTCACACATCCTATCTAGTCGTTGGGTGCAAGAGAATGACTGGGGGTGACGTAGAGGGGAGGAGCTATATAGCAACTCTGCTGGGTGAATCCTCTTGCACTTCCTGTAGGGGAGCAGTTAATATCCCACAAGTAATGATGACCCGTGGACTGATCACACTTAACAGAAGAAACAGTGCCCAAAACAATTTTTCACCAAGTACCTCAGATAATTAAACGATTTAACAAGCCAGCAAAACGTTTAAAATCAAATAATTAAAAAGCCTGCTGCTAGTCGTTCCCACTGCAAGTAGGCTAAAAGTTATATACATATAGTATTATCCCAGTGAAGTGCCATTCCCCAGAATACTGAAGTGTAAACATATATATACATAACAGCCTGATACCAGTTGCTACTACTGCATTTAAGGCTGAACTTACATTATATCGGTATTGGCAGTATTTTCTCAGTCAATTCCATTCCTCAGAAAATAAATTACTGCAACATACCTCTTTGCAGGTGAACCTGCCCGCTGTCCCCTGATCTGAAGTTTACCTCACTCCTCAGAATGGCCGAGAACAGCAAAATGAATCTTAGCTACGCCGGCTAAGATCATACAAAAACTCAGGTAGATTCTTCTTCAAATTCTACCTGAGAAGAAACAACACACTCCGGTGCTGTTTTAAAATAACAAACTTTTGATTGAAGATATAAAAACTAAGTATAATCACCACAGTCCTCTCACACATCCTATCTATTAGTTGGGTGCAAGAGAATGACTGGGTGTGACGTAGAGGGGAGGAGCTATATAGCAGCTCTGCTTGGGTGATCCTCTTGCACTTCCTGTTGGGGAGGAGTTAATATCCCAGAAGTAATGATGACCCGTGGACTGACTACACTTAAAAGGAGAAACAGAGTTTCAAATTAATAATAAAGAATTCTTTGCTTTTTTGCAAAGTAGACATTTATTGCTTGAGTTAATGAAGGAACTGGAACTGGACTTTGGGTAAATTGGGAAGTTTGGTTACCTTGTTTAAAAACGGTATTAGTTCTATCTCCCCATGTTATCAGCTAATTAAATTAGCTAAAGGTGAAACAGAAGTAGAGAAAATTACCATGATATGGAATCAGTTGCTTCCACATGCTAGTATCGATATAAAAACTATTCAGTCTTCAATCCGTAAAGTGGCTCAGGTCACTCTCTCAGCTACTTGGCGAGAGACACATGTTAAACTCCTGCATAACTCATACTTCACTCCCCAAAAGGGCCATAAAATCCATAATCTCAGTTTCAATATGTGCCCAAAATGTTCACTTCCTGCAGTCGACTTAATGCACATGATGTGGAGCTGTCCCAGAATAAGGCACCTCTGGCGGAAACTAGAGTTTTGGCTCTATAAAACTCTTAAAATCCCCCATGTGAGCCTTTCACAACTATTGATTGTTTTTGGCCCTAAGAATCATAATCCATGTCATAAACTGATATTTCTCTCCATCCTGGCAACTAGATACCTTATTCTTAAAAAATGGAAATTGAGAGCAACTCCATCGATCCCAGAGATAAAAAATTGTCTGAAAAAAAAATGTTTATTAGAACAAAGGGACACCAACCTAGATAATGAATCAGACATTAAACAATTCTTCGGCAAATGGTCAATCTTCATTAAAGGGACAGCCTAGGCCAAAATAAACTTTCATGATTCAGATAGAGCATGTAATTTTAAACAATTTTCCAATTTACTTTTATCACCAATTTTGCTTTGTTCTCTTGGTATTCTTTAGTTGAAAGCTTAACCTAGGAGGTTCATATGCTAATTTCTTAGACCTTGAAGCCCACCTCTTTCAGATTGCATTTTAACAGTTTTTCACCACTAGAGGGTGTTAGTTCACGTATTTCATATAGATAACACTGTGCTCGTGCACGAGAAGTTATCAGGGAGCAGGCACTGATTGGCTAGACTGCAAGTCTGTCAAAAGAACTGAAAAAAGGGGCAGTTTGCAGAGGCTTAGATACAAGATAATCACAGAGGTTAAAAGTATATTTTTATAACTGTGTTGGTTATGCAAAACTGGGAAATGGGTAATAAAGGGATTATCTATCTTTTAAAACAATAAAAATTCTGGTGTAGACTGTCCCTTTAAGTCATTACCTGTCACAGAAATGAATGACCTAATATTCCCTTTTAGAAATTCGGAACTGGTGTTGCTGGGTGCTTGGTAATCAAGTAAAGTAGAGGGGCTTAGTTGTCTCCTGGAACTCCCCTGGGTTGGCCCCCTCTCTTCCTTCCTTCATTCTCTGGTTCCTTGTGGGGGGGAGGTGGGAGAGGGCCTTTGTCCCTCTTCTCCCTTCCCCACCTTTCTCCCCCTCTCTTGCTTTCCTTCCCTTGGCCCCCTCTTCCCCTTAACCCCCCTTCCATATTCCCCCCCTTCCCTACCCCCCCCCCCTTCCCTATCCCCCCCCCCTTTTTCTTTTTTTTTTGGTTTGTTTTTGTTCTGTTGTAGATAAGGAAAACTCCAACAATAGGCATATATTAAAAGTTGGGTCTCAATGTTTTGGGTCAAGGTGTTCTGCTCACCCTATGTTGATTTGTGTTATGTATCACAATGTGTTTTGTAACTTTGCATGAACACCTGAAGATATTGATCATGTCTTTATTCATTGAATTTGTATTAATGCTTAACTGTGCCAATTGTTGGTTAACAAATAAAAGGATTAAAAAAAATTGTATTCTCTATCTGAATCAGGAAAGAAAAATTTGGGGTTTCATGTACCTTTAAATTACTCAGACATGTATGTACTGCCACACCCCTTGCTGGCCACTTTTAAAGTAACAATAAAAAAATAAAAAAGCTTTAGCACTGCTTCAGTCAGCTTGCCCGCAGCAGGGCTAAATGTAAAAAAAACCCACACATGTCCGGCACACGGAACTGCATGTCCCAGGCGTCGGGCGATAGGAATTGCGCATCCCTGTGCTGTTTTTACACTTCCATCCCTGCCTTCATGGAAAACTATTGATAATAACTGACTTTGTGTTAATCCAATTACCTGGAAGCAATTTTTTTTTTAATCGTTAACTGTAAAAGATATATAAGCCTCTCCTTTTCAGACAGCTTTTATCTACATCTGAAGAGGAGACCTGTTAGGTCTTGAATGTGAAATAAAAAAACACCTTGATTTTGTTGGTCCCTTAAAAGGTATCACAATCTACTAAAGGAACATTCTCTGTGAGACCAATACGTCAACAACATTTTTTCTGTACAAGACAGCCATGGATTATTGATTTGTAATACAATTAATAAATAAACATCTGGTGAAAATAGGAGTGAGAATACATCATGCCTACCCTTCACTATTTGCTGCCTCCTGAAATCCTGTCGCCCTAGGTATAGTTGGACTAGTCCAAAATACACCCCTGAAGGATGTATATCTCAAAATATTTACATAACGAAATATATTACCTTGTCTGCTATTTTACAACAACAATCCATCCACAAGAAATCTTGGATTAAGTCATCATCTGGAGAAAAAAAAAAAATCAGGCATCAGTCAGGAAAAGTCATAGGAGCATACACATATAAGCAACTTGGCTATACATCACATTGTTATTTTTTTTTTACTTAGATCAGGGATGGCCAACTAATGGCCTGTGGTCTATATGCGGCTCTCTGCACTATCTGGCACTGTACCACTGGACATTTTTAGGAAATATATTGTTTATTTAATAGTTATAAATTTATATGCAGTCCTTAAGTTTCTAAAGTATTTATCAGCGGTTCCCACATTAAGAAGTTTGCCATCTATGGCTTAGATTTTCATAAATTATTATTGAGCCACGCATCTCTCCCGGATTATATCCTGGAACCAACCAAGCTATAGCCCCAAATCATGGGTTACTTTTGAAAGACAAATTATCTTAGTGATATACGTTGGACCCATAAGAAATTTCACACACCAGGGGTTTACAATAAACCCCTAATAGGTGAGACTATTCGAATATGGGACAAACTATTAGATTCACATAAACATCTCTCAAGCCATTTCTCAGCTTTGACTCAGCTGTTGAATAAAACAAAATTTCCAGGTCTAAACTCATACCGCCCTGTGCTAATACAAAGGCAACCCTCTTCCATACCAATCTCTCTACTATATAAGGACGGACTCGTGAAAACATTTACCGAACTACAAGGCAAAATAGGTAGCCCGTTTAACACATGGTTTTCATACTTTCAGATCAGACATTTCGTTCACTCACACCCTTACAAAAATCAATTAAACATAGCGGTTACTCTTTGAAAATGTATGCAAACTCAAAGACACCCCATCACTTCTAATCTCAACAACATATAAAATATTACAAACAAGTCACATAGACAAATCCCCTTCATACGAATCTCAGTGGGAGAAAGAACATACAATTTAATGATTCAGACTGGATGAGATGTTTTACAAACACCAAGAAATCCTCGATTTCAGTTAGCATAGTTGAGGCAAACTATAAAATACTGTCTAGGCTCAACCCCCCCCCCCGGTAATAATACAGGCCGGGTAAGCAGTGCACAGACACTGAAAATACAAACTCCTCTTCCACCTACAACATATGGGACTCTGCTGAGCAGCAATTGTTCCTTCTGACAGAATAAGAGAAGGATAAGTGACTTTCCCGGTATACACATAATTACAAAAGATGGCGCCTACTTCTAACTCACTACTTGAGGTTGTGACAAACTTACTGACCGAACACCATGAGAGACTGATGCAAGCTTGGTCAGCTGAGTGGGGCAGCGTGTGTGAGCTAGCAAAACAAGTTGGATCCAGACGCACGCCACCAAGAGCCTCTCAGGTAAAATCTGACAAAGATACGAGTACCCAAACGATCACCCCAGGCTCATCAGATCCCTCACTTCCAGCTCAAGCTCCGATTGAAACGGACCAGACCTGTCACTTGAGGGGCCTGGAGAGAAACTCCCTGGATGTGTACACTATCTCAGATAAATCTGCAGGTCTGAGAGCGCAATTTTTTTTTATTATTGAGAGGCCACCGACCGTAAAGGAAGCTAATGAGGCTAAGATCGGAACTCGTCTCTTGCTTACCAGATCTGAGAGGGCACATCATATACAGGATGACGGAGTCATGATGACGTCTTCTCCGCTATTTCTGGAGCACCGGGGCTTAATGAAGACGATCGGGGAGGAGCAGCTGCAGGTGAAATTCGTTCACCATGCAGGTCACAAAGCGGATGAAATAATGGATATGGCCGCAGATCCCCACTCTGCACATCCGACTCCCAATATGCACAAAATAAAATGGAACGGTAGAGCCCTACCTTTTGATGAGCCTAAAGGAAGATTGCTGCAGCTTTTTGATCCGGGGGGGGGGGGCCAAGCTGAAAATAGGGGTAGGTTAGATCCCACTGCACAGGACCAGTGTTAGATAAGCTATTAATTCAGCATTAAACTTTTATCTCTTGGTGGCTGTCCCCTGGGTCTGGCTCACGGCACTACAGTGGAGACTATTACTGAGACATTGACTGTGGTGTTTGCTGCGAGGTACTTGCTGCGCTATTATTTTATGTCTCACACTGAAGCCCTTCTCATTTTACCATATATGTTTCCCTTGCATTTATTATCTCCCCAGGGAGCTTCGCTTGTTTGGCTGTAAGGTTATGTGGACTGTGTGGTTACATGTAGAGATGTACAGGTGACGTTCAGAATTGTAGCGTTAAACTGTACTTAACACTTATGGGCCAGACCGTCTACACATGGTATATTTATGTAGTTATTGACAGCCTTATGCACAAATAATGATGGACTAATGCACACTTAGATGTTACAACCCTACTAGGTACATGCCCTATACTATATTTGAAGAACTAGCCCACAGTGTTAGTTTATGTTCTACAGGGTATTAAATCTACATAAGTATCTATATTTATACCTATATTGCACATCACTATAAGTCATATATATTAATCATCCCCTTGGAAGTTCCAGATAAGGGGTCCTACAAGTGCTGAATGTATAATTCCTAAGTTGTAAGGGCATGCACCTATATCTTGATATACACCTGACTCCTATATTTTACTTAGGGTTTTGGATGGCTACAGGCCACATAGCCATGTTGCGACCAATATTTTATTCTCCCCATGGAGTTTTATAGCATAGGATGGGCAATTAGATGATATCTAAATCCTAGATTTGTTTTTTTCCCCCTAACTAAGGAATATGTGTGTTGTGTTATTTCTGTTTTAGTTCAGCTCTTATTAGGCACCTTAATGTCTATTTGCAAGCACCATGTCAAGTTACTTACAGCTCCTTCAATAACGTGTATCACATCAAGTTATTTTAAGTAGATATGTCATTTATATCCCACCCTACATTGCAGAAGCTTAATACTCTTTGTCTCCCATGAAGTGGTTCCCCTGAATTTGAGTGATATGGATATACTAGTTGAGGTTTTAAAGTTTCACCCCTTAACAACCAATCAGACTCCATCCTGCTTTACATGACCTTGCACAAAGCGGTAACGGAAACCCCAGTAAACGCTAAGAGAGGCCCATAAATTCAATTGAGATATTGCAATTAATGCTGTTACGGTTATATATGTACTTTGTTTTTGCAGTTTAAGTTTAAAAATATAAAAGGAGGATGTTCTTTGAGACCCACAAGTGGTTTCTCTAGTTTAGGAAAGATCTCCTATATGTTGGTTCTATTGCAATATGGTCCACAAGTGGCCTTATGTGACAATCAGGAGGTCTAATGAGTATTTGGCATTTGGTTATCCTTCTATACCTGGGACAATCTCTTTTAGGAATTTACACTGTGTAAAAACTCCATACGTTGTAATATCTGTATTCCTATAATGATCTGTTATATTGCTTTGCACTATATGTATGTCCTATGTATGTATGCCATATTTTATTCCTCAATAAAAAATTTAAATAATAAAAAAAAAAAAAAAATACTGTCTAGGTGGTACCTTACCCCATCACACCTACACCAAAAATACCCATCAGTCACCTCGAAATGCTGGAGACAGTGTGGAGAGGTGGGAACAATGTTGCATATATTGGAGGTACTTCCCTGGAATAAGGACCTTCTGGGATCAAGTCCAAAGCATTAATACTAAAAAACTTGATTGCAACATTTCAATTGACTCCACGATTATCTTGCTGAATAATCTTCCCCAGTTACACTGCCATTACAGAAACACTATACTAAAGGTTCTTATTAATAGTGCTAAATAACTGGTACCAAGTCACTGGAAAAAAAACCTCTAGCGCCCAATACGTCACAATAATTATGTGAGATTGATTATACCCTATCACTTGAAGAATTATATCATAGTTTTTATGGGAAATCAGATCACTTCCTTAAAAGGACACTGAACAGAATTTTTTTCTTTCATGATTTAGATAGAGTATTACATTTTAAGCAACTTTCTAATTTACTCCTATTGCTATTGCAGAGATTTAAGCTGTCAGTGTCCACTGTGAGGAACATAGTGAGGAAATGGAAGACCACAGGCACAGTTCTTGTTAAGGCCAAAGCATCAACAAAGGAATTTGGAAATAATTGTGCTTTATACAAAAAAATCATAACCACCATAAAAAAGGGTGGGCCTCATGGACTCTTGCCAATATGAAAGAAATGAATTTATCAGGTAAGTTCTTACATAAATTATATTTTCTTTCATGTAATTGGCAAGAGTCCATAAGCTAGTGACAAATGGGATAGCAATACCCAAGATGTGGAACTTCCACGCAAGAGTCACTAGAGAGGGAGGGACAAAATAAAAACAACCATTTCGCTGAAAAAAATTCATCCACAACCCAAATATAGGTTTATTCTCAAAAATAAAATCTTAAAGGGCCATAATACCCAAATGTTTAAACACTTGAAAGTGATGCAGTAAAGCTGTAAAAAGCTGACTAGAAAATATCACCTGAACATCTCTATGTAAAAAAGAAAGATATTTTACCTCAAAAGTTCCTCAGTAGCCACATCCCATTGTAAAGAATTTCTAAGCAGCATATCAGTATGTCTGTCCCGGGACAGCCGAAGGGATGAGCCTCGTGCACTCTCATGTTATTTCCCTATTCAGTGTAAGGAAGTTTACAATGAAATCTCATGAGAGTTAAGTGAAATCTCATGAGATCACAGTAAAAGAGTTCATGACCTCAGCACTGCTGATGCTGATTGGCTGCTGTTCATTTCTTTATTCTTTTTTACCTGCAGCTGGGCAGCAGCTGAGTATAACTTTTTACACAGAACTTGCTCTGCTGAGCTGAGAAGAATGTGAGGTAAAATATCTTCTTTTTTTACATAGAGATGCTCAGGTGATATTTTCCTGTCAGCTTTTTACAGTTATACTGCATCAGTTTCAAGAAGAATCAATCTGAAACAGCTGCCTGAAGAACTTTCTACCAAAAAATGTTTCCGAAGAAGCAAATACATCAAAATGGTAGAATTTAGTAAATGTATGCAAAGAAGACCAAGTTGCTACTTTGCAAATCTGATCAACTGAAGCTTCATTCTTAAAAGCCCAAGAAGTAGAAACTGATCTAGTAGAATGAGATGTAATTCTCTGAGGCGGGGTTTTACCCGACTCCAAATAAGCTTGATGAATCAAAAGCTTTAACCACGATGCCAAAGAAATGGCAGAAGCCTTCTGAACTTTCCTGGAACCAGAAAAGATAACAAATAGACTAGAAGTCTTCCTTAAATCTTTAGTGGCTTGAACATAATATTTCAGAGTTCTCACCACATACAAAGAATGTAAAGATCTTTCCAAATTCTTAGGATTAGGACACAAAGAAGGGACAACAATTTCTCTATTAATGTTGTTAGAATTCACAACCTTAGGTAAGAATTTAAATGAAGTCCGCAAGACTGCCTTATACTCATGAAAAATCAGAAAAGGAGATTAACAAGAAAGAGCAGATAATTCAGAAACTCTTCTAGCAGAAGAGATGGCTAAAAGGAACAACACTTTCCAAGAAAGTAGTTTAATGTCCAAAGAATGCATAGGCTCAAATGGAGGAGCCTGTAAAGCCATCAAAACCAAATTAGGACTCCAAGGAGGAGAGATTGATTTAATGACAGGCTTGATACAAACCAAAGCCTGTACAAAACAATAAATATCAGGAATATTAGCAATTTTCCTGTGGAAAATAACAGAAAGAGCGGAGATTTGTCCTTTCAAAGTAATTGCAGACAACTCTTTATCAAAACCATCCTGAAGAAACTGTACAATTCTAGGAATTCTAAAAGAATGCCAAGAGAATTTATGAGAAGAACACCATGTAAGTCTTCCAAACTAGATAATAAATCTTTCTAGAGACAGATTTACGAGCCTGCAACATAGTATTAATCACTGAGTCAGAGAAAACTCTATGACTAAGCACTAAGCGTTCAATTTCCATACCTTCAAATTTAATGATTTGAGATCCTGATGGAAAAACGGACCTTTAGAAAGAAGGTCTGGCCTTAATGGAAGTGCCAAGTTTGGCAACTGGACATCCGAACAAGATCCGCATACCAAAACCTGTGAGGCCATGTCAACGCATCCACTGCTTCCGCCTGAGGATCCCTGGACCTGGACAGGTACCTGGCAAGTTTTTTGTTTAGATGAGAAGCCATCAGATCTATTTCTGGAAGCCCACACATCTGAACAATTTGAGAAAACACATCTAAGTGGAGAGACCATTTTCCCGGTATTAAAGTCTGACGACTGAGATAATCCGCTTCCCAATTGTCTATACCTGGGATATGAACCGCAGAAATTAGACAGGAGCTGCATTCCGCCCAAACAAGTATCCAAGATACTTCTTTCATAGCTTGAGGACTGTGAGTCCCACCCTGATGATTGACATATGCCACAGTTGTGATATTGTCTGTCTGAAAACAAATAAATGGTTCTCTCTAAAACAGAGGCCAAAACTGAAGAGTCCTGAGAATCACACGGAGTTCCAAAATATTGATTGTTTATCTCGCCTCTTGAGATTTCCAAACCCCTTGTGCTGTCAGAGATCCCCAAACAGCTCCCCAACCTGAAAGACTCGCATCTGTTGTAATCACAGTCCAGGTTGGACGAACAAAAGAGACCCCTAGAATTATACGATGGTGATCTAACCACCACGTCAGATAGAGTCGAACATTGGGATTTAAGGATATTAATTGTGATATCCTTGTATAATCCCTGCACCATTGATTCAGCATACAAAGCTGGAGAGGTCTCATATGAAAACAAGCAAAGACCTAAAACTTCCATGCACATAGCTACTGAAGGGAATGACTGAGACTGAAGGTTCGACAGGCTGCAACCAATTTCAAACGTCTCTTGTCTGTTAGAGACAAAGTCATGGACACTGAATCTATCTGGAAACCTAAAAAGGTTACCTTTGTCTGAGGAATCAAAGAACTTTTTGGTAAATTGATCCTCCAACCATGTCTTTGAAGAAACAACACTAGTTGATTCACATGAGATTCTGCAGAATGTAAATACTGAGCGAGTTCCAAGATATCGTCCAAATAAGGAAACACCGCAATACCCCGCTCTCTGATTACAGAGAGTAGGGCACCAATAACCTTTGAAAAGATTATTGGAGCTGTCGCTAGGCCAAAAGAAAGAGCAACAAATTGGTAATGCTTGTCTAGAAAAGAGAATCTCAGGAACTGATAGTGATCCGGATGAATTGGAATATGAAGATATGCATCCTGTAAATCTATTGTGGACATATAATGCCCTTGCTGTACAAAAAGGCAGAATAGTCCTTATAGTCACCATCTTGAAAGTTGGTACTCTTACATATCGATTCAAAATCTTTAGATCCAAAACTGGTCTGAATGAATTTTCTTTCTTTGGGACAATGAATAGATTTGAATAAAACCCCAGACCCTGTTCCTGAAACGGAACTGGCATGATTACCCCTGATAACTCCAAGTCTGAAACACACTTCAGGAAAGCCTTAGCCTTTACTGGGTTCGCTGGAATGCGTGAGAGAAAAAAATCTTCTCACAGGTGGTCTTACTCTGAATCCTATTCTGTACCCCTGAGAGACAATACTCTGAATCCAATGATTTTGGCCCGAACTGATCCAAACATCTTTGAAAAATTTTAATCTGCCCCCAACCAGCTGAGCTAGAATGAGGGCCGCACCTTCATGCGGACTTGGGGGCTGGCTTTGATCTCTTAAATGGCTTGGATTTATTCCAATTTGAGGAAGGCTTCCAATTGGAAACAGATTCCTTTGGGGAAGGATTAGATTTCTGTTACTTATGTCGAAAGGAACGAAAACGGTTAGAAGCTTTAGATTTACCTTAAAGGTTTTTTATCCTGAGGCAAAAAAACTGCCTTCCCCCAAGTGACAGTTGAAATTATTGAATCCAACTGAGAACCAAATAATGTATTACCTTGGAAAGAAAGAGAAAGCAATCTGGACTTAGAAGTCATATCAGCATTCCAAGATTTGAGCCACAAAGCTCTTCTAGCTAAAATAGCTAAAGACACATATCTAACATCAATATTTATGATATCAAAAATGGCATCACAAATGAAATTATTAGCATGTTGAATCAACTTAACAATGCTAGACAAATCATGATCCAATACTTGTGCTGAAGTTTCCAACCAAAAAATTGAAGCAAGCTGCAACATCAGCCAAATAAATTGCAGGCCTGAGAAGATGACCTGAATATAAATAAGCTTTCCTTAGATAAGATTCAAGTTTCCTATCTAAAGGATCTTTAAAAGAAGTACTATCTTCCGTAGGAATAGTAGTACGCTTAGCAAGAGTAGAGATAGCCCCATCAAGTTTGGGAATCTTTTCCCAAAACTCCAATCGAACTGCTGGCAAAGGATACAATTTTTTAAACCTTGAAGAAGGAATAAAAGTAGTAACAGGCCTATTCCATTCCTTAGAAATCATATCAGAAATAGCATCAGGAACGGGAAAAAACCTCTGGAATAACCACAGGAGGTTTATAAACAGAATTTAAACGTTTACTAGTTTTAATATCAAGAGGACTGGTTTCCTCCATATCTAATGTAATCAACACTTCTTTTAATAAAGAACAAATATACTCCATTTTAAATAAATAAGAGGATTTGTCAGTGTCAATATCTGAGGCAGGATCTTCTGAATCAGATAGATCCTCATCAGAGAAAGATAAATCAGTATGTTGCTGGTCATTTGAAATGTCATCAACTCTATGAGAAGTTTTAAAAGACCTTTTACGTTTATTAGAAGGCGGAATGGCAGACAAAGCCTTCTGAATAGAATCAGAAATAAATTCTTTTAAATTAACAGGTATATCTTGTGTATTAGATGTTGAGGGAACAGCAACAGGTAATGAACTACTACTGATGGATACATTTTCTGCATGTAAAAGTTTATCATGACAACTATTACACACCACAGTTGGAGGTATCTCCACAAGTTTACAACAAATGCACTTAGCTTTGGTAGAACGGTTATTAGGCAGCTGGGATCCAACAGTGAATTCTGAAACAGGATCAGATTGAGACATCTTGCAAATGTAAGAGAAAAAAACAACATATAAAGCAAAATTAACAATTTCCTTATATGGCAGTTTCAGGAATGGGAAAAAATGCAAACAGCATAGCCCTCTGACATATAAAAAGGCAAGAGGCAAAAAGGAATGGGGTCTTAAATAATGAAAATATTTGGCGCCAAATATGACACACAACAAACAGAAAAATATTTTTTGGCGCCAAAAACTTAATGAAATGACACACTCGTGTCACAGATGACGCAACCTTGTGAAGGACACGGCATCAACTAAGACGCCGGAAATGAAGAATTTGCGTCAACGAACGTAACTTCGAACAAAAAATCTCGCACCAAGAATGACGCAATAAACGTTGTCATTTTGAAAAAGAGACTATACCCCAGGTAAGAAATACATTTTCATAAAAAAAAGCATTTCCCAGATATGAAACTGACAGTCTGCAAAAAGGAAATATATTGAAAACCTGAATCATGGCAAATATAAGTACAATACACATATTTAGAACTTTATATAAATACATAAAGTGGCAAACCATAGCTGAGAGTGTCTTAAGTAATGAAAACATACTTACCAAAAGACACCCATCCACAAATAGCAGATAGCGGTAATGGAATATGAGAGTATATCGTCGATCTGAAAAGGGAGGTAGGAGATGAATCTCTACGACCGATAACAGAGAACCTATGAAATAGATCCCCGTGAGGAAAACCATTGCATTCAATAGGTGATACTCCCTTCACATCCCTCTGACATTCACTGTACTCAGAGGAATCGGGCTTCAAAAAGCTGAGAAGCGCATATCAATGTAGAAATCTTAGCACAAACTTACTTCACCACCTCCATAGGAGGCAAAGTTTGTAAAACTGAATTGTGGGTGTGGTGAGGGGTGTATTTATAGGCATTTTGAGGTTTGGGAAACTTTGCCCCTCCTGGTAGGATTGTATATCCCATACGTCACTAGCTCATGGACTCTTGCCAATTACATGAAAGAAACAGCCCACAGACCACCTCCAAAGACCTACAACATAATCTTGCTGCAGATAGTGTCACAGTGCATCGTTCAACAATTCAGCTCACTTTGTACAAGGAGAAGCTGTATAGGAGAGTGATGCGGAAGAAGCCATTTCTGCACACACGCCATAAACAGAGTTGCTTGAGGTATGCAAACGCACATTTGGACAAGCCAGCTTCATTTTGAAAGAAGGTGCGATGGACTGATGAAACAAAGATTGCTATTTGGTCAAAACAAGGGGTGTTATGCATGGTGGCAAAAGAACACAGCGTTCCAAGACAGATAGATCAAAATGAAATTGCTGATCCAAACACCCAATTATTTATAAATGAAAATAATGGAAAAATTGTCAGGGGTGCCTAAACTTTTGCATACACCTGTGTATATGTGTATATATATATATATATATATATATATATATATGTATCTGAAATCTTTTGCAAAAATATTTACATGTCCCTTAATTCCTTTTTTGGTTCTAAACAATGTTGTCTTTCATATCTGTAATCAGGGTATCCTTTGTATTTATTTTCAATCAATGGTTATTTTAAGAGCAGGCCCAGTTTTCTCTCTGCACCTGTGTAACCCTTCTTGATAGCAGTCTAATTTTAAACACCACCCTACACAGGTGTTAATAAAATGGGCTTGCACATAAGATGAAATTTCTTAATGAAAATTAAAATCAAGAGGAGGAAGAAAAACACTCACCTAGATTACGAGTTTTGCGTTAGGATTAAAAAGCAGCGTTGGCCGGTCCCAATGCTGCTTTTTAACGCCCGCTGGTATTACGAGTCTTGCAGGTACAGGTGTACCGCTCACTGTTTTGGCAAGACTTGGAAATACCGCAAATCCACTTACGTAAATTGCGCATCCTCTTTTTTCAATGGGACTTGCATAGCGCAAGTATTACGAGTCTGCCAAAAAGTGAGCGGTAGACCCTCTCCTGTCAACACTGGTACCGCATTTTAAAGTCAGTAGTTAAGAGTTTTACACTACAACGCCGTAGCATAAAACTCTTAACTAAAGTGCTAAAAAACATAATTTATGTAAGAACTTACCTGATAAATTCATTTCTTTCATATTAGCAAGAGTCCATGAGCTAGTGAAATATGGGATATACATTCCTACCAGGAGGGGCAAAGTTTCCCAAACCTCAAAATGCCTATAAATACACCCCTCACCACACCCACAAATCAGTTTAATGCATAGCCAAGAAGTGGGGTGATAAGACAAAAGTGCGAAAGCATAAAAAATAAGGAATTGGAATAATTGTGCTTTATACAAAAAAATCATAACCACCACAAAAAGGGTGGGCCTCATGGACTCTTGCTAATATGAAAGAAATGAATTTATCAGGTAAGTTCTTACATAAATTATGTTTTCTTTCATGTAATTAGCAAGAGTCCATGAGCTAGTGACGTATGGGATAATGAATACCCAAGATGTGGATCTTCCACGCAAGAGTCACTAGAGAGGGAGGGATAAAATAAAGACAGCCAATTCCGCTGAAAATAATCCACACCCAAAATAAAGTTTAAATCTTATAATGAAAAAAACTGAAATTATAAGCAGAAGAATCAAACTGAAACAGCTGCCTGAAGAACTTTTCTACCAAAAACTGCTTCAGAAGAAGAAAACACATCAAAATGGTAGAATTTAGTAAAAGTATGCAAAGAAGACCAAGTTGCTGCTTTGCAAATCTGATCAACCGAAGCTTCATTCCTAAACGCCCAGGAAGTAGAAACTGACCTAGTAGAATGAGCTGTAATCCTTTGAGGCGGAGTTTTACCCGACTCGACATAAGCATGGTGAATTAAGGATTTCAACCAAGACGCCAAAGAAATGGCAGAGGCCTTCTGACCTTTCCTAGAACCGGAAAAGATAACAAATAGACTAGAAGTCTTTCGGAAATTCTTAGTAGCTTCAACATAATATTTCAAAGCTCTAACTACATCCAGAGAATGCAATGATCTCTCCTTAGAATTCTTAGGATTAGGACACAATGAAGGAACCACAATTTCTCTACTAATGTTGTTAGAATTCACAACCTTAGGTAAAAATTTAAAAGAAGTTCGCAACACCGCCTTATCCTGATGAAAAATAAACTCACAAGAAAGAGCAGATATTTCAGAAACTCTTCTAGCAGAAGAGATGGCCAAAAGAAACCAAACTTTCCAAGAAAGTAATTTAATGTCCAGTGAATGCATAGGTTCAAACGGAGGAGCTTGAAGAGACCCCAGAACCAAATTCAAACTCCAAGGAGGAGACATTGACTTAATGACAGGTTTTATACGAACCAAAGCTTGTACAAAACAATGAATATCAGGAAGATTAGCAATCTTTCTGTGAAAAAGAACAGAAAGAGCAGAGATTTGTCCTTTCAAGGAACTTGCAGACAAACCTTTATCCAAACCATCCTGAAGAAACTGTAAAATTCTCGGAATTCTAAAAGAATGCCAGGAAAAATGATGAGAAAGACACCAAGAAATGTAAATCTTCCAGACTTGATAATATATCTTCCTAGATACAGATTTACGAGCCAGTAACATAGTATTAATCACAGAGTCAGAGAAACCTCTTTGACTGAGAATCAAGCATTCAATCTCCATACCTTCAAATTTAAGGATTTGAGATCCTGATGGAAAAAAGGACCTTGCGACAGAAGGTCTGGTCTTAACGGAAGAGTCCACGGTTGGCAAGTGGCCATCCGGACAAGATCCGCATACCAAAACCTGTGAGGCCATGCTGGAGCCACCAGCAGAACAAACGAGCATTCCTTCAGAATCTTGGAAATTACTCTTGGAAGAAGAACTAGAGGCGGAAAGATATAGGCAGGATGATACTTCCAAGGAAGTGACAATGCATCCACTGCTTCCGCCTGAGGATCCCTGGATCTGGACAGATACCTGGAAAGCTTCTTGTTTAGATGAGAAGCCATCAGATCTATTTCTGGAAGTCCCCACATTTGAACAATCTGAAGAAATACCTCTGGGTGAAGAGACCATTCGCCCGGATGCAACGTTTGGCGACTGAGATAATCCGCTTCCCAATTGTCTACACCTGGGATATGAACCGCAGAGATTAGACAGGAGCTGGATTCCGCCCAAACCAAAATTCGAGATACTTCTTTCATAGCCAGAGGACTGTGAGTTCCTCCTTGATGATTGATATATGCCACAGTTGTGACATTGTCTGTCTGAAAACAAATGAACGACTCTCTCTTTAGAAGAGGCCATGACTGAAGAGCTCTGAAAATTGCACGGAGTTCCAAAATATTGATTGGTAATCTCACCTCCCGAGATTCCCAAACCCCTTGTGCTGTCAGAGACCCCCAAACAGCTCCCCAACCTGTCAGACTTGCATCTGTTGAAATCACAGTCCAGGTTGGAAGAACAAAAGAAGCCCCCTGAACTAAACGATGGTGATCTGTCCACCACGTCAGAGAGTGTCGTACAATCGGTTTTAAAGATATCAATTGAGATATCTTTGTATAATCCCTGCACCACTGGTTCAGCATACAAAGCTGAAGAGGTCGCATGTGAAAACGAGCAAAGGGGATCGCGTCCGATGCAGCAGTCATAAGACCTAGAATTTCCATGCATAAGGCTACCGAAGGGAATGATTGAGACTGAAGGTTTCGACAAGCTGAAACCAATTTTAGACGTCTCTTGTCTGTCAGAGACAGAGTCATGGACACTGAATCTATCTGGAGACCTAAAAAGGTTACCCTTGTCTGAGGAATCAATGAACTTTTCGGTAAATTGATCCTCCAACCATGATCTCGAAGAAACAATACAAGTCGATTCGTATGAGATTCTGCTAAATGAGAAGACTGAGCAAGTACCAAGATATCGTCCAAATAAGGAAATACCACAATACCCTGTTCTCTGATTACAGACAGAAGGGCACCGAGAACCTTTGTAAAAATCCTTGGAGCTGTTGCTAGGCCAAACGGCAGAGCCACAAACTGGTAATGCTTGTCTAGGAAAGAGAATCTCAGAAACTGATAGTGATCTGGATGAATCGGAATATGCAGATATGCATCCTGTAAATCTATTGTGGACATATAATGCCCTTGCTGAACAAAAGGCAGAATAGTCCTTATAGTTACCATTTTGAATGTTGGTATCCTTACATAATGATTCAATATTTTTAAATCCAGAACTGGTCTGAAGGAATTCTCCTTCTTTGGTACAATGAAGAGATTTGAGTAAAACCCCAGCCCCTGTTCCAGAACTGGAACTGGCATAATTACTCCAGCCAACTCTAGATCTGAAACACATTTCAGAAATGCTTGAGCCTTCACTGGATTTACTGGGACACGGGAAAGAAAAAATCTTCTTGCAGGAGGCCTTATCTTGAAGCCTATTCTGTACCCTTCTGAAACAATGTTCTGAATCCAAAGATTGTGAATTGAATTGATCTAAATTTCTTTGAAAAAACGTAATCTGCCCCCTACCAGCTGGGCTGGAATGAGGGCCGCACCTTCATGTGGACTTGGGAGCTGGCTTTGGCTTTCTAAAAGGCTTGGATTTATTCCAGACTGGAGATGGTTTCCAAACTGATACCGCTCCTGTAGGGGAAGGATCAGGCTTTTGTTCCTTATTGTGACGAAAGGAACGAAAACGATTATTAGACCTAAATTTACCTTTAGATTTTTTATCCTGTGGTAAAAAAGTTCCTTTCCCTCCAGTAACAGTTGAAATAATAGAATCCAACTGTGAACCAAATAATTTATTACCCTGGAAAGAAAGGGAAAGCAAAGTTGACTTAGAAGACATATCAGCATTCCAAGTTTTAAGCCATAAAGCTCTTCTAGCTAAAATAGCTAGACACATATACCTGACATCAACCCTAATGATATCAAAGATGGCATCACAAATAAAATTATTAGCATGTTGAAGAAGATTAACAATGCTATGAGAATTATGATCTGTTACTTGTTGCGCTAAAGCTTCTAACCAAAAAGTTGAAGCTGCAGCAACATCCGCTAAAGATATAGCAGGTCTAAGAAGATTACCTTAACATAAGTAAGCTTTTCTTAGAAAGGATTCAATTTTCCTATCTTAAGGATCCTTAAAGGAAGTACTATCTGCCGTAGGAATAGTAGTACGCTTAGCAAGAGTAGAGATAGCCCCATCAACCTTAGGGATTTTGTCCCAAAACTCTAATCTGTCAGATGGCACAGGATATAATTGCTTAAAACGTTTAGAAGGAGTAAATGAATTACCCAAATGATTCCATTCCCTGGAGATTACTTCAGAAATGGCATCAGGGACAGGAAAAACTTCTGGAATAACTACAGGAGATTTAAAAACCTTATTTAAACGTTTAGATTTAGTATCAAGAGGACCAGAATCCTCTATTTCTAATGCAATTAAAACTTCTTTAAGTAAAGAACGAATAAATTCCATTTTGAACAAATATGAAGATTTATCAGCATCAACCTCTGAAACAGAATCCTCTGAACCAGAGGAATCATTATCAGAATGATGATGTTCATTTAAAAATTCATCTGAAAAATGAGAAGTTTTAAAAGACCTTTTACATTTACTAGAAGGAGGAATAACAGACATAGCCTTCTTAATGGATTTAGAAACAAAATCTCTTATGTTAACAGGAACACTCTGAGTTACAGGTAATCTAACATTACTAAAGGAAATATTATCTGCATTAACAAGCTTGTCATGACATTCATTACAAACAACAGCTGGAGGAACAGATACCACAAGTTTCCAGCAAATACACTTAACTTTGGTAGATCCAGCATCAGGCAGCGATTTTCCAGAAGTATCTTCTGACTCAGGGTCAATCTGGGACATCTTGCAATATGTAATAGAAAAAACAACATATAAAACAAAATTGATCAAATTCCTTAAATGACATTTTCAGGAATGGGAAAAAATGCCAGTGAACAAGCTTCTAGCAACCAGAAGCAATAAACAATGAGACTTAAATAATGTGGAGACAATAATGACGCCCATATTTTTTAGCGCCAAAAAAGACGCCCACATTATTTGGCGCCTAAATGCTTTTGGCGCCAAAAATGACGCCACATCCGGTAACGCCGACACTTTTGGCGCAAAAAACGTCAAAAATGACGCAACTTCCGGTGACAAGTATGACGCCGGAAATAACAAAGAAATTTTTTTGCGCCAAAAAAGACTGCGCCAAGAATGACGCAATAAAATGAAGCATTTTCAGCCCCCACGAGCCTAACAGCCCACAGGGAAAAAAGTCAAATTTTAAGGTAAGAAAAAAATTGATTATTCAAATGCATTATCCCAAATAATGAAACTGACTGTCTGAAATAAGGAATATTGAACATCCTGAATCATGGCAAATAAATGTTTAGACACAAATATTTAGAACTTTATATAAAAGTGCCCAACCATAGCTTAGAGTGTCACAGAAAATAAGACTTACTTACCCCAGGACACTCATCTACATATAGTAGAAAGCCAAACCAGTACTGAAACGAGAATCAGTAGAGGTAATGGTATATATAAGAGTATATCGTCGATCTGAAAAGGAAGGTAGGAGATGAATCTCTATGACCGATAACAGAGAACCTATGAAATAGACCCCGTAGAAGGAGATCATTGAATTCAAATAGGCAATACTCTCCTCACATCCCTCTGACATTCACTGCACGCTGAGAGGAAAACCGGGCTCCAACCTGCTGCGGAGCGCATATCAACGTAGAATCTAGCACAAACTTACTTCACCACCTCCACAGGAGGCAAAGTTTGTAAAACTGATTTGTGGGTGTGGTGAGGGGTGTATTTATAGGCATTTTGAGGTTTGGGAAACTTTGCCCCTCCTGGTAGGAATGTATATCCCATACGTCACTAGCTCATGGACTCTTGCTAATTACATGAAAGAAAGTACACTAACACCCATAAACTACCTATTAAAGTGAAAGTAAAGTTTTTTAGTTTTCAATGCTATTCTACTCTTATTAAGTGACAAACATTCTAGTCGCTAACTTTTTTTTTTTTTTTTTAAATGAATTAAAAAATGAAATAAATATTATATTTAAGATGCCCGTTTTTTTTCAGCTTCCTCCTCCCCCTCGCTTTCTTCCGGGTTTCTATCTGTTAATTATTCATGCGCTCCCAACCTCCGTTTGCGTATGTAAGTGTGCGCGTTCAAGAATTGTAAATCTATGCGAATGCGCAATTTTAACATCTCCACTTAGTTACATTCTATCAATTAATCTGTTGATTCATTGTTTACTCGCTTATTGGAGATCGTACTGAAAAGGATATCGTCATTCATAGAATCCCCATAGACTACGACGAGCAAAATTAATTATTTTTGGTAAGAATAAAAAATTAATATGATAATGTATAAATAATATTTAATTTATATATATACACAATAGCAATAATTATCAATTTATATAATTAATTAATTTGATAATGTTTTGGATATTTGCCCTAATTATTATCATGTTATGAACCACTTCTTTACTAATAAAGGTATTGGCAGTGAATATCTTTTTCTCTTTGTATTTGCACAAGGAGGTACATATTTTTTAACATCTGGTACGTATTTATTTTCATTTTATTAACCATTTAATTACTAATACAAGGATTGGCTGTCAATATATTTTTATCTTTGTATATGCACAAGTAAGTGCATTTTGTTTTAGATAGGCTCCGTTTTTATTTTCCTGTTAGTAACCATTGATTTACTAATACAGGGGTTACCATTGAATATCTTTTGCACTTTGTATATGCACAAGTGAGTGCATATTGTTTTAGATAAGCTCAGTTTTTATCTTACTGTTAGTAACCATTGATTTACTAATACAGGGGTTACCATTGGATATCTTTTGCTCTCTGTATAGGCACAAGTGAGTGCATATTGTTTTAGATAAGCTCCGTTTTTATTTTACTGTTAGTAACCATTTATTTATTAATACAGGGGTTACCACTGAATATCTTTTGCACTTTGTATAGGCACAAGTGAGTGCATATTGTTTTAGATAAGCTCAGTTTTTATCTTACTGTTAGTAACCATTGATTTACTAATACAGGGGTTACCATTGAATATCTATTGCACTTTGTATAGGCACAAGTGAGTGCATATTGTTTTAGATAAGCTCAGTTTTTATCTTACTGTTAGTAACCATTGATTTACTAATACAGGGGTTACCATTGAACATCTTTTGCACTTTGTATAGGCACAAGTGAGTGCATATTGTTTTAGATAAGCTCCGTTTTTGTTTTCCTGTTACCATTGATTTACTAATACAGGGGTTATCATTGAATATCTTTTGCACTTTGTATAGGCACAAGTGAGTGCATATTGTTTTAGATAAGCTCCGTTTTTGTTTTCCTGTTACCATTGATTTACTAATACAGGGGTTACCATTGAATATCTTTTGCACTTTGTATAGGCACAAGTGAGTGCATATTGTTTTAGATAAGCTCCGTTTTTGTTTTCCTGTTACCATTGATTTACTAATACAGGGGTTACCATTGAATATCTTTTGCACTTTGTATAGGCACAAGTGAGTGCATATTGTTTTAGATAAGCTCCGTTTTTGTTTTCCTGTTAGTAACCATATATTTACTAATACAGGGGTTACCATTGAATATCTTTTGCTCTCTGTATAGGCATGTATGCTTTATCTCCATTGCTTATACAAAACTTTAAAATAACTGCTTATAATAAAGAAAAATAATGACAAAATAATAAATTAAACATTGCAAATGCTATACTTCGTTTTCTGATAAACATGACTATATTTTTAAAATGCTTTTCTTATCAGCATTTCCATCGCAAACATATCTTTATTAGGTATGGAAAGAACTATGCTTTATCTCCATTCATTGCTTATAACAAACTTTAAAATCAATGCTTATAATAAAGAAAAATAATGGCAATCTAATCAATTAAACATTGCAAATGTAATACTTCGCTTTAATAGACACTGTACTATATTTTAAAAATGTTTTTCTTATCAGCATTTGCATCGCAAACATATCTATTATTTATGGAAAGAACTATGCTTTATCTCCATTTATTGCTTATAAGAAACTTTAAAATACTTGCTTATAATAAAGAAAAATAATGTAAACAGAATAAATTAAACATTGCAAATGCAATACTTCGTTTTAGGAGACAGTTCTGTATATTTTTACATCCTTTAAAGACTAGGACAGTTAATCAATAATATGAATAAGTATTTATATGAAATCAATATTACGCTTTTTTTAATATTTAATTTAATTTCGTTATGAATAAACTTTATATTTATATAATTATATTAATAATTAAAATTTATACATATAGATTGAAATAAAATCAGATAATGAATTAATTATATTTAAAAAGTTTGTTATTATCCTGAAACTTATTATGTTTCATCTATTCTTGATTCTAAATCTTATTGCAAATTTATAAGTATATTAACTTAACCGATACTTCGCAAAATCATTTATAAACATTATTTTTTACAAATTAAGATTAATATATTATTTATTCATTTATTGATGGTCAATATATATCAAAATAACGTTTCATATATAATAACTTACTTTTGTATTAAACAGCGATCTCCAAAATAACTCCTTTTCAGAACGATGACGATCGATATTGTATTATGTTTGAAAGTGCGCATGCGCCTTGTGTGCACGCGCAAATTGAGTGACATCGAGTTTCAAATATAACGCATGCGCGAAAGAACAAGTGGGAGTATATCATTGCGATTTTGACGCCAATGGGGGAACCAATCCGTTAGATACGGATGAAATCGTCACGAATATCAGATTTTTTTTTTTATGCAGGTGGAGGAACGAGGTTAGTATACGGAACAATAAAAAAAGTAAATTACAAATGTCATAAATGGATTTTAAAAAAAATTAAGAATGAAAGTACACTTTATTTTTTATATACTTTGAAGTGATAACGAAATATGAGTTTAACTTTACTTTCACTTTAACCCCTAAACCGAGGCCCTCCCACATCGCAAACGCTAAAAACATAATTTATGCTTACCTGATAAATTCCTTTCTTCTGTTGTGTGATCAGTCCACGGGTCATCATTACTTCTGGGATATAACTCCTCCCCAACAGGAAATGCAAGAGGATTCACCCAGCAGAGCTGCATATAGCTCCTCCCCTCTACGTCAGTCCCAGTCATTCGACCAAGAATCAACGAGAAAGGAGTAACCAAGGGTGAAGTGGTGACTGGAGTATAATTTAAAAGATATTTACCTGCCTTAAAACAGGGCGGGCCGTGGACTGATCACACAACAGAAGAAAGGAATTTATCAGGTAAGCATAAATTATGTTTTCTTCTGTTATGTGTGATCAGTCCACGGGTCATCATTACTTCTGGGATACCAATACCAAAGCAAAAGTACACGGATGACGGGAGGGATAGGCAGGCTCATTATATAGAAGGAACCACTGCCTGAAGAACCTTTCTCCCAAAAATAGCCTCCGAAGAAGCAAAAGTGTCAAATTTGTAAAATTTGGAAAAAGTATGAAGCGAAGACCAAGTTGCAGCCTTGCAAATCTGTTCAACAGAGGCCTCATTCTTAAAGGCCCAAGTGGAAGCCACAGCTCTAGTGGAGTGAGCTGTAATTCTTTCAGGAGGCTGCTGACCAGCAGTCTCATAGGCTAAACGTATTATGCTACGAAGCCAAAAAGAGAGAGAGGTAGCAGAAAATCTTTAGTTGCCTGCAAGTAGAACTTGAGGGCACGAACTACATCCAGATTGTGTAGAAGACGTTCCTTCTTTGAAGAAGGATTTGGACACAAGGATGGAACAACAATCTCTTGATTGATATTCCTGTTAGTGACCACCTTAGGTAAGAACCCAGGTTTAGTACGCAGAACTACCTTGTCTGAGTGAAAAATCAGATAAGGAGAATCACAATGTAAGGCTGATAACTCAGAGACTCTTCGAGCCGAGGAAATAGCCATTAAAAACAGAACTTTCCAAGATAACAATCTTATATCAATGGAATGAAGGGGTTCAAATGGAACACCCTGTAAAACGTTAAGAACTAAGTTTAAACTCCATGGCGGAGCAACAGCTTTAAACACAGGCTTGATCCTAGCTAAAGCCTGACAAAAAGCCTGGACGTCTGGATTTTCTGACAGACGCCTGTGTAACAAGATGGACAGAGCTGAAATCTGTCCCTTTAATGAACTAGCTGATAAACCCTTTTCTAATCCTTCTTGTAGAAAAGACAATATCCTAGAGATCCTAACCTTACTCCAGGAGTAATGTTTGGATTCGCACCAGTATAGGTATTTACGCCATATTTTATGGTAAATCTTTCTGGTAACAGGCTTCCTAGCCTGTATCAGGGTATCAATAACCAACTCAGAAAAACCACGTTTTGATAAAATCAAACGTTCAATTTCCAAGCAGTCAGCTTCAGAGAAGTTAGATTTTGATGTTTGAATGGACCCTGTATCAGAAGGTCCTGTCTTAGAGGTAGAGACCAAGGCGGACAGGATGACATGTCCACTAGATCTGCATACCAAGTCCTGCGTGGCCATGCAGGCGCTATTAGAATCACTGATGCTCTCTCCTGCTTGATTTTGGCAATCAATCGAGGAAGCAGCGGAAAGGGTGGAAACACATAAGCCATCCCGAAGTTCCAAGGTGCTGTCAAAGCATCTATCAGAACCGCTCCCGGATCCCTGGATCTGGACCCGTAGCGAGGAAGTTTGGCGTTCTGGCGAGACGCCATGAGATCTATCTCTGGTTTGCCCCAACGTCGAAGTATTTGGGCAAAGACCTCCGGATGAAGTTCCCACTCCCCCGGATGAAAAGTCTGGCGACTCAAGAAATCCGCCTCCCAGTTCTCCACTCCCGGGATGTGGATTGCTGACAGGTGGCAAGAGTGAGACTCTGCCCAGCGAATTATCTTTGATACTTCCACCATTGCTAGGGAGCTTCTTGTCCCTCCCTGATGGTTGATGTAAGCTACAGTCGTGATGTTGTCCGACTGAAACCTGATGAACCCCCGAGTTGTTAATTGGGGCCAAGCTAGAAGGGCATTGAGAACTGCCCTCAATTCCAGAATGTTTATTGGAAGGAGACTCTCCTCCTGATTCCATGGTCCCTGAGCCTTCAGAGAATTCCAGACAGCGCCCCAACCTAGTAGGCTGGCGTCTGTTGTTACAATTGTCCAGTCTGGCCTGCTGAATGGCATCCCCCTGGACAGGTGTGGCCGATGAAGCCACCATAGAAGAGAATTTCTGGTCTCTTGATTCAGATTCAGAGTAGGGGACAAATCTGAGTAATCCCCATTCCACTGACTTAGCATGCATAATTGCAGAGGTCTGAGGTGTAGGCGTGCAAAAGGTACTATGTCCATTGCCGCTACCATTAAGCCGATCACCTCCATGCATTGAGCTACTGACGGGTGTTGAATGGAATGAAGGACACGGCATGCATTTTGAAGCTTTGTTAACCTGTCCTCTGTCAGGTAAATCTTCATTTCTACAGAATCTATAAGAGTCCCCAAGAATGGAACTCTTGTGAGAGGAAGAAGAGAACTCTTCTTTTCGTTCACTTTCCATCCATGCGACCTTAGAAATGCCAGAACTAACTCTGTATGAGACTTGGCAGTTTGAAAACTTGAAGCTTGTATTAGAATGTCGTCTAGGTATGGAGCTACCGAAATCCCTCGCGGTCTTAGTACCGCCAGAAGGGCACCCAGAACCTTTGTGAAGATTCTTGGAGCCGTAGCCAGTCCGAATGGAAGAGCTACAAACTGGTAGTGCCTGTCTAAGAAGGCAAACCTTAGATACCGGTGATGATCTTTGTGGATCGGTATGTGAAGGTAAGCATCCTTTAAATCCACTGTGGTCATGTACTGACCCTCTTGGATCATGGGTAAGATTGTCCGAATAGTTTCCATTTTGAACGATGGAACTCTTAGGAATTTGTTTAGAATCTTTAAATCTAAGATTGGCCTGAAAGTTCCCTCTTTTTTGGGAACCACAAACAGGTTTGAGTAGAACCCTTGTCCTTGTTCCGACCGCGGAACCGGATGGATCACTCCCATTATTAACAGATCCTGTACGCAGCGTAGAAACGCTTCTTTCTTTATCTGGTTTGTTGACAACCTTGACAGATGAAATCTCCCTCTTGGGGGAGATAATTTGAAGTCTAGAAGGTATCCCTGAGATATGATCTCTAGTGCCCAGGGATCCTGAACATCTCTTGCCCAGGCCTGGGCGAAGAGAGAGAGTCTGCCCCCCACTAGATCCGGTCCCGGATCGGGGGCTCTCGGTTCATGCTGTCTCTGGGGCAGCAGCAGGTTTCCTGGCCTGCTTGCTCTTGTTCCAGGACTGGTTAGGCTTCCAGCCTTGCCTGTAACGAGCAACAGCTCCTTCCTGTTTTGGTGCAGTGGAGGTTGATGCTGCTCCTGTTTTAAAGTTCCGAAAGGGACGAAAATTAGACTGTCTAGCCTTAGCTTTGGCTTTGTCTTGAGGTAGGGCGTGGCCCTTACCTCCTGTAATGTCAGCGATAATCTCTTTCAAACCGGGCCCAAATAAAGACTGCCCCTTGAAAGGTATATTAAGTAATTTGGACTTAGAAGTAACATCAGCTGACCAGGATTTTAGCCACAGCGCCCTACGTGCCTGTATGGCGAATCCTGAGTTCTTAGCCGTAAGTTTGGTTAAATGTACTACGGCCTCCGAAATGAAGGAATTAGCTAGTTTAAGGACTCTAAGCCTGTCCGTAATGTCGTCTAGCGTAGATGAACTAAGGTTCTCTTCAAGCGACTCAATCCAAAATGCTGCCGCAGCCGTAATCGGCGCGATACATGCAAGGGGTTGTAATATAAAACCTTGTTGAACAAACATTTTCTTAAGGTAACCCTCTAATTTTTTATCCATTGGATCTGAGAAAGCACAGCTATCCTCCACCGGGATAGTGGTACGCTTAGCTAAAGTAGAAACTGCTCCCTCCACCTTGGGGACCGTTTGCCATAAGTCCCGAGTGGTGGCGTCTATTGGAAACATCTTTCTAAATATTGGAGGGGGTGAGAACGGCACACCGGGTCTATCCCACTCCTTAGTAACAATTTCAGTTAGTCTCTTAGGTATAGGAAAAACGTCAGTACTCGCCGGTACCGCAAAGTATTTATCCAACCTACACAGTTTCTCTGGTATTGCAACGGTGTTACAATCGTTGAGAGCTGCTAAGACCTCCCCTAGTAATACACGGAGGTTCTCCAATTTAAATTTAAAATTTGAAATATCTGAGTCCAATCTGTTTGGATCAGAACCGTCACCCACAGAATGAAGCTCTCCGTCCTCATGCTCTGCGAGCTGTGACGCAGTATCAGACATGGCCCTAGCATTGTCAGCGCACTCTGTTCTCACCCCAGAGTGATCACGCTTGCCTCTTAGTTCTGGTAATTTAGACAAAACTTCAGTCATAACAGTAGCCATATCTTGTAATGTTATCTGTAATGGCCGCCCAGATGTACTAGGCGCCAAAATATCACGCACCTCCCGGGCGGGAGATGCAGGTACTGCCGCGTGAGGCGAGTTAGTCGGCATAACTCTCCCCTCGCTGTTTGGTGAAATTTGTTCACATTGTACAGATTGACTTTTATTTAAAGTAGCATCAATACAGTTAGTACATAAATTTCTATTGGGCTCCACCTTGGCATTGGAACAAATGACACAGATATCTTCCTCTGAGTCAGACATGTTTAACACACTAGCAAAAAACTTACAACTTGGTTATAATCTTTTTTAGCAAAAAACGTACTGTGCCTCAAAGAGGTACTAACGATTAAATGACAGTTGAAATAGGGAACTGAAAAACAGTTATAGCATCAAACTTTAAAACAACAAAACTTTTAGCAAAGGTTTGTTCCCATTAGTAAAATAACAATAATTAAATTTGACATAAAAAATACAAAGCAACGTTTTTATTCACAGTCACTATAAGAATTCTCACAGCTCTGCTGAGAGAAATTACCTCCCTTCAAAGAAGTTTGAAGACCCCTGAGATCTATCAGAGATGAACCGGATCATGCAGGAAATGTAAAAGTAACTGACTGGTATTTTTTGATGCGTAGCAAAGAGCGCCAAAAACGGCCCCTCCCTCTCCCACACAGCAGTGAAGAGAAACGAAACTGTCACAATTAAAGCAAAAAAACTGCCAAGTGGAAAATAATGCCCAAATATTTATTCACACAGTACCTCAGCAATGTAAACGATTCTACATTCCAGCAAAAACGTTTAACATGATAAATAGTTATTAAAAAGGATTAGTGACCTTTAACAGAGTAGTTCCGGTGAAATACCATCCCCAGAATACTGAAGTGTATACATACATGTCATTTTAACGGTATGGCAGGATTTTCTCATCAATTCCATTCAGAAAATAAAAACTGCTACATACCTCAATGCAGATTCATCTGCCCGCTGTCCCCTGATCTGAAGCCTTTACCTCCCTCAGATGGCCGAGAACAGCAATATGATCTTAACTACTCCGGTTAAAATCATAGTAAAAAAACTCTGACAGATTCTTCCTCAAACTCTGCCAGAGAAGTAATAACACGCTCCGGTGCTATTTTAAAATAACAAACTTTTGATTGAAGTCATAAAAACTAAGTATAATCACCATAGTCCTCTCACACATCCTATCTAGTCGTTGGGTGCAAGAGAATGACTGGGACTGACGTAGAGGGGAGGAGCTATATGCAGCTCTGCTGGGTGAATCCTCTTGCATTTCCTGTTGGGGAGGAGTTATATCCCAGAAGTAATGATGACCCGTGGACTGATCACACATAACAGAAGAAATTAAATTTTTAACCCCTAATCTGCCGAACCGGACATCGCCGCCACTATAATAACAGAATTTATGTTTACCTGATAAATTTCTTTCTCCAACGGTGTGTCCGGTCCACGGCGTCATCCTTACTTGTGGGATATTCTCTTCCCCAACAGGAAATGGCAAAGAGCCCAGCAAAGCTGGTCACATGATCCCTCCTAGGCTCCGCCTACCCCAGTCATTCGACCGACGTTAAGGAGGAATATTTGCATAGGAGAAACCATATGGTACCGTGGTGACTGTAGTTAAAGAAATTAAATTATCAGACCTGATTAAAAAACCAGGGCGGGCCGTGGACCGGACACACCGTTGGAGAAAGAAATTTATCAGGTAAACATAAATTCTGTTTTCTCCAACATAGGTGTGTCCGGTCCACGGCGTCATCCTTACTTGTGGGAACCAATACCAAAGCTTTAGGACACGGATGAAGGGAGGGAGCAAATCAGGTCACCTAAATGGAAGGCACCACGGCTTGCAAAACCTTTCTCCCAAAAATAGCCTCAGAAGAAGCAAAAGTATCAAACTTGTAAAATTTGGTAAAAGTGTGCAGTGAAGACCAAGTCGCTGCCCTACATATCTGATCAACAGAAGCCTCGTTCTTGAAGGCCCATGTGGAAGCCACAGCCCTAGTGGAATGAGCTGTGATTCTTTCGGGAGGCTGCCGTCCGGCAGTCTCGTAAGCCAATCTGATGATGCTTTTAATCCAAAAAGAGAGAGAGGTAGAAGTTGCTTTTTGACCTCTCCTTTTACCGGAATAAACAACAAACAAGGAAGATGTTTGTCTAAAATCCTTTGTAGCATCTAAATAGAATTTTAGAGCGCGAACAACATCCAAATTGTGCAACAAACGTTCCTTCTTTGAAACTGGTTTTGGACACAGAGAAGGTACGATAATCTCCTGGTTAATGTTTTTGTTAGAAACAACTTTTGGAAGAAAACCAGGTTTAGTACGTAAAACCACCTTATCTGCATGGAACACCAGATAAGGAGGAGAACACTGCAGAGCAGATAATTCTGAGACTCTTCTAGCAGAAGAAATCGCAACTAAAAACAAAACTTTCCAAGATAATAACTTAATATCAACGGAATGTAAGGGTTCAAACGGAACCCCCTGAAGAACTGAAAGAACTAAATTGAGACTCCAAGGAGGAGTCAAAGGTTTGTAAACAGGCTTGATTCTAACCAGAGCCTGAACAAAGGCTTGAACATCTGGCACAGCTGCCAGCTTTTTGTGAAGTAATACCGACAAGGCAGAAATCTGTCCCTTCAGGGAACTAGCAGATAATCCTTTTTCCAATCCTTCTTGAAGGAAGGATAGAATCCTAGGAATCTTAACCTTGTCCCAAGGGAATCCTTTAGATTCACACCAACAGATATATTTTTTCCAAATTTTGTGGTAAATCTTTCTAGTTACAGGCTTTCTGGCCTGAACAAGAGTATCGATAACAGAATCTGAGAATCCTCGCTTCGATAAAATCAAGCGTTCAATCTCCAAGCAGTCAGCTGGAGTGAAACCAGATTCGGATGTTCGAACGGACCCTGAACAAGAAGGTCTCGTCTCAAAGGTAGCTTCCAAGGTGGAGCCGATGACATATTCACCAGATCTGCATACCAAGTCCTGCGTGGCCACGCAGGAGCTATCAAGATCACCGACGCCCTCTCCTGATTGATCCTGGCTACCAGCCTGGGGATGAGAGGAAATGGCGGGAACACATAAGCTAGTTTGAAGGTCCAAGGTGCTACTAGTGCATCCACTAGAGCCGCCTTGGGATCCCTGGATCTGGCCCCGTAGCAAGGAACTTTGAAGTTCTGACGAGAGGCCATCAGATCCATGTCTGGAATGCCCCACAGGTGAGTGACTTGGGCAAAGATTTCCGGATGGAGTTCCCACTCCCCCGGATGCAATGTCTGACGACTCAGAAAATCCGCTTCCCAATTTTCCACTCCTGGGATGTGGATAGCAGACAGGTGGCAGGAGTGAGACTCCGCCCATAGAATGATTTTGGTCACTTCTTCCATCGCTAGGGAACTCCTTGTTCCCCCCTGATGGTTGATGTACGCAACAGTTGTCATGTTGTCTGATTGAAACCGTATGAACTTGGTCCTCGCTAGCCGAGGCCAGGCCTTGAGAGCATTGAATATCGCTCTCAGTTCCAGAATATTTATCGGTAGAAGAGATTCTTCCCGAGACCAAAGACCCTGAGCTTTCAGGGATCCCCAGACCGCGCCCCAGCCCATCAGACTGGCGTCGGTCGTGACAATGACCCACTCTGGTCTGCGGAACGTCATCCCTTGAGACAGATTGTCCAGGGACAGCCACCAACGGAGTGAGTCTCTGGTCCTCTGATTTACTTGTATCTTCGGAGACAAGTCTGTATAGTCCCCATTCCACTGACTGAGCATGCACAGTTGTAATGGTCTTAGATGAATGCGCGCAAAAGGAACTATGTCCATCGCCGCTACCATCAACCCGATCACTTCCATGCACTGAGCTATGGAAGGAAGAGGAACGGAATGAAGTATCCGACAAGAGTCTAGAAGTTTTGTTTTTCTGGCCTCTGTTAGAAAGATCCTCATTTCTAAAGAGTCTATAATTGTTCCCAAGAAGGGAACCCTTGTTGACGGGGATAGAGAACTCTTTTCCACGTTCACTTTCCAGCCGTGAGAACTGAGAAAGGCCAGGACAATGTCCGTGTGAGCCTTTGCTTGAGGAAGGGACGACGCTTGAATCAGAATGTCGTCCAGGTAAGGTACTACTGCAATGCCCCTTGGTCTTAGCACCGCTAGAAGGGAGCCTAGTACCTTTGTGAAAATCCTTGGAGCAGTGGCTAATCCGAAAGGAAGCGCCACGAACTGGTAATGTTTGTCCAGGAATGCAAACCTTAGGAACCGATGATGTTCCTTGTGGATAGGAATATGTAGATACGCATCCTTTAAATCCACCGTGGTCATGAATTGACCCTCCTGGATGGAAGGAAGAATAGTTCGAATGGTTTCCATCTTGAAAGATGGAACCTTGAGAAACTTGTTTAAGATCTTGAGATCTAAGATTGGTCTGAACGTTCCCTCTTTTTTGGGAACTATGAACAGATTGGAGTAGAACCCCATCCCTTGTTCTCTTAGTGGAACAGGATGAATCACTCCCATTTTTAACAGGTCTTCTACACAATGTAAGAACGCCTGTCTTTTTATGTGGTCTGAAGACAACTGAGACCTGTGGAACCTCCCCCTTGGGGGAAGTCCCTTGAATTCCAGAAGATAACCCTGGGAGACTATTTCTAGCGCCCAAGGATCCAGAACATCTCTTGCCCAAGCCTGAGCGAAGAGAGAGAGTCTGCCCCCCACCAGATCCGGTCCCGGATCGGGGGCCAATATTTCATGCTGTCTTGGTAGCAGTGGCAGGCTTCTTGGCCTGCTTTCCCTTGTTCCAGCCTTGCATTGGTCTCCAAGCTGGCTTGGCTTGAGAAGTATTACCCTCTTGCTTAGAGGACGTAGCACTGTGGGCTGGTCCGTTTTTACGAAAGGGACGAAAATTGGGTCTATTTTTCGCCTTGAAAGGCCGATCCTGAGGAAGGGCGTGGCCCTTACCCCCAGTGATATCCGAGATAATCTCTTTCAAGTCAGGGCCAAACAGCGTTTTCCCCTTGAAAGGAATGTTTAGTAGCTTGTTCTTGGAAGACGCGTCAGCCGACCAAGATTTCAACCAAAGCGCTCTGCGCGCCACAATAGCAAACCCAGAATTCTTAGCCGCTAACCTAGCCAATTGCAAAGTGGCGTCTAGGGTGAAAGAATTAGCCAATTTGAGAGCATTGATTCTGTCCATAATCTCCTCATAAGGAGGAGAATCACTATCGAACGCCTTTATCAGTTCATCAAACCAGAAACATGCGGCTGTAGTGACAGGGACAATGCATGAAATTGGTTGTAGAAGGTAACCCTGCTGAACAAACATCTTTTTAAGCAAACCTTCTAATTTTTTATCCATAGGATCTTTGAAAGCACAACTATCCTCTATGGGTATAGTGGTGCGTTTGTTTAAAGTAGAAACCGCTCCCTCGACCTTGGGGACTGTCTGCCATAAGTCCTTTCTGGGGTCGACCATAGGAAACAATTTTTTAAATATGGGGGGAGGGACGAAAGGAATACCGGGCCTTTCCCATTCTTTATTAACAATGTCCGCCACCCGCTTGGGTATAGGAAAAGCTTCTGGGAGCTCCGGCACCTCTAGGAACTTGTCCATTTTACATAGTTTCTCTGGGATGACCAACTTTTCACAATCATCCAGAGTGGATAATACCTCCTTAAGCAGAATGCGGAGATGTTCCAACTTAAATTTAAATGCAATTACATCAGGTTCAGCCTGTTGAGAAATGTTCCCTGGATCAGTAATTTCTCCCTCAGACAAAACCTCCCTGGCCCCCTCAGATTGGGTTAGGGGCCCTTCAGAGATATTAATATCAGCGTCGTCATGCTCTTCAGTAACTAAAACAGAGCAGCCACGCTTACGCTGACAAGGGTTCATTTTGGCTAAAATGTTTTTGACAGAATTATCCATTACAGCCGTTAATTGTTGCATAGTAAGCAGTATTGGCGCGCTAGATGTACTAGGGGCCTCCTGAGTGGGCAAGACTCGTGTAGACGAAGGAGGGAATGATGCAGTACCATGCTTACTCCCCTCACTTGAGGAATCATCTTGGGCATCATTGTCATTATCACATAAATCACATTTATTTAAATGAACAGGAATTCTGGCTTCCCCACATTCAGAACACAGTCTATCTGGTAGTTCAGACATGTTAAACAGGCATAAACTTGATAATAAAGTACAAAAAACGTTTTAAAATAAAACCGTTACTGTCACTTTAAATTTTAAACTGAACACACTTTATTACTGCAATTGCGAAAAAACATGAAGGAATTGTACAAAATTCACCAAATTTTCACCACAGTGTCTTAAAGCCTTAAAAGTATTGCACACCAAATTTGGAAGCTTTAACCCTTAAAATAACGGAACCGGAGCCGTTTTAACACTTTAACCCCTTTACAGTCCCTGGTATCTGCTTTGCTGAGACCCAACCAAGCCCAAAGGGGAATACGATACCAAATGACGCCTTCAGAAAGTCTTTTCTAAGTATCAGAGCTCCTCTCACATGCGACTGCATGCCATGCCTCTCAAAAACAAGTGCGCCACACCGGCGCGAAAATGAGACTCTGCTTATGCTTTGGGAAAGCCCCAGAGAAATAAGGTGTCTAATACAGTGCCTGCCGATATTATAATATCAATAAACCCAGATAAAATGATTCCTCAAAGCTAAATATGTTTTAAAACTGAATCGATTTAGCCCAGAAAAGTCTACAATCTTAATAAGCCCTTGTGAAGCCCTTATTTACCATCGTAATAAACATGGCTTACCGGATCCCATAGGGAAAAATGACAGCTTCCAGCATTACATCGTCTTGTTAGAATGTGTCATACCTCAAGCAGCAAGAGACTGCACACTGTTCCCCCAACTGAAGTTAATTGCTCTCAACAGTCCTGTGTGGAACAGCCATGGATTTTAGTTACGGTGCTAAAATCATTTTCCTCATACAAACAGAAATCTTCATCTCTTTTCTGTTTCTGAGTAAATAGTACATACCAGCACTATTTTAAAATAACAAACTCTTGATTGAATAATAAAAACTACAGTTAAACACTAAAAAACTCTAAGCCATCTCCGTGGAGATGTTGCCTGTACAACGGCAAAGAGAATGACTGGGGTAGGCGGAGCCTAGGAGGGATCATGTGACCAGCTTTGCTGGGCTCTTTGCCATTTCCTGTTGGGGAAGAGAATATCCCACAAGTAAGGATGACGCCGTGGACCGGACACACCTATGTTGGAGAAAAATATATTAACCCCTAAACCGCCGCACTCCTGCCTCGCAAACATTAAATATTAACCCCTAATCTGCGTCCCTAACATCGCCGACACCTACCTACATTTATTAACCTCTAATCTGCCGCCCCCAACGTCGCCACCACTATACTAAAGTTATTAACTCCTAAATCTAAGTCTAACCCTAACCCCCCTAACTTAAATATAATTTAAATAAATCTAAATAAAATTACTATAATTAACTAAATTATTCCTATTTAAAACTAAATACTTACCTGTAAAATAAACCCTAAGCTAGCTACAATATAACTAATAGTTACATTGTACCTAGCTTAGGGTTTATTTTTATTTTACAGGCAAGTTTGTATTTATTTTAACTAGGTAGAATAGTTATTAAATAGTTATTAAATTAACTATTTAATAAACTACCTAGCTAAAATAAAGACAAATTTACCTGTAAAATAAAACCTAACCTAAGTTACACTAACACCTAACACTACACTATAATTAAATTAATTCCCTAAACTAAATACAATTAAATAAAATTAGCTAAAGTACACACAAAAAAACACAAAATTACAGAAAATAATAAACAAATTACAAGATTTTTAAACTAATTACACCTAATCTATTCCCCCTAACAAAATAAAAAAGCCCCCCCCCCCAAAAAAAATAAAAAAGCCCTACCTTACACTAAATTACAAATAGCCCTTAAAAGGGCCTTTTGCAGGGCATTGCCCCAAAGTAATCGGCTATTACCTGTAAAAATAAATTACAAATCCCCCCCCCCCCCCAACATTAAAACCCACCACCCACACAACCAACCCTACTCTAAAACCCACCCAATACCCCCTTAAAAAAACCTAACACTAACCCCTTGAAGATCACCTTACCGGGAGAAGTCTTCATCCAACCGGGCCGACGTCCTCAACGAATCCGGCAGAAGTGGTCCTCCAGATGGGCAGAAGTTTTCATCCAGACGGCATCTTCTATCTTCATCCATTCGGCGCGGGTCCCTCTTCAAGACATTGGGTGGTATTGTGTGGGTTTTAGAGTAGGGTTGGTTGTGTGGGTGGTGGGTTTTAATGTTGGGGGGGATTTGTTATTTTTTTTACAGGTAAAAGAGCTGATTACTTTGAGGCAATGCCCTGCAAAAGGCCCCTTTAACGGCTATTTTAAGGGCTATTTGTAATTTAGTGTAGGGTAGGGCTTTTTTATTTTGGGGGGCTTTTTTATTTTGTTAGGGGGATTAGATTAGGTGTAATTAGTTTAAAAAGCTTGTAATTTGTTTATTATTTTCTGTAATTTAGTGGGGGGGGTGGTTTGTACTTTAGCTAATTTTATTTAATTGTATTTAATTTAGGGAATTAATTTAATTATAGTGTAGTGTTAGGTGTAATTGTAATTTAGGTTAGGTTTTATTTTACAGGTAGTTTTGTATTTATTTTAGCTAGGTAGTTTATTAAATAGTTAATAACTATTTAGTAACTATTCTACCTAGTTAAAATAAATACAAACTTGCCTGTAAAATAAAAAACAACCCTAAACTAGATACAATGTAATTATTAGTTATATTGCAGCTAGCGTAGGGTTTATTTTAAAGGTAAGTATTTAGTTTTAAATAGGAATAATTTAGTTAATTATAGTAATTTTATTCAGATTTATTTAAATATTTAAGTTAGGAGGGTTAGGGTTAGACTTAGGTTTAGGGGTTAATATATTTATTATAGTGGCGGCAGATTAGGGGTTAATAAGTGTAGTTAGGTTGCGTCAACATTTGGGGGCGACAGATTAGGGGTTAATAAATATAATGTAGGTGTCGGCGATGTTGGGGGCAGCAGATTAGGGGTTCATAAGTATAATGTAGGTGGCGGCGGTGTCCGGAGCGGCAGTTTAGGGGTTAATAATATAATGCAGATGTCGGGGGCGGCAGTGTAGACATAAATTTTATTTCCCCATAGGAATCAATGGGGCTGCGTTAGGAGGTAAATGCTGCTTTTTTGCAGGCGTTAGACTTTTTTTCAGCCGGCTCTCCCCGTTGATTCCTATGGGGAAATCGTACACGAGCACGTTACACCAGCTCACCGCTTACTTAAGCAGTGCTGGTATTGGAGTGCGGTAATGAGCAAATTTTTTCTCAACGCTCACTTCTTGTCTTTTAACGACGGGTTTGTAAAAACCCATAATACCAGCGCTGTAGGTAAGTGAGCGGTGAGGGAAAACTGCTCGTTAGCACCGCATAGCCTCTAACGCCAAACTCGTAATCTAGCCGACTGAAAATAGCATGACAGTAAGTAATGAGCTGATTTTATTTTCTGCTGTATCTGATTTATAACAGTTTGTTAGGTTTAAAATCCATTTGCTCTATCAAACATCATTCAATTATTAAAATCATTATTATAAATATTACACTGTGTGGCCTAATGTCATCATCAATGTTTATCTTTAATACTAATTTCACATATACATACTTCCAAAGTATAATACTAAATGTAACAAATGGCACTTACATGTTCTGATCAATGACTCAAGTATAGAGCAATTTGATTCGTTAGTGATAGTATAAAATGTATATTTCAATCAGATTGGCTGATGTCAATAAGCATGTGATTATGCATTTACCAATAGGTTGTTGAAAACTCTACTACTTTGTGGCTTCTTCATGAGTTTGATTATTGCATCAAATATGACGCAGAGGAAACCTCTGAACAACCAAGTTGCGACATATTTGGTGCAAAGTGGAGAGTGAAGTATTCAAATTATTTTTAATATTGTACATACATACTTTTGTTAATATGTATGTATGTATGTATGTATGTATGTATATATGTATATATATATATATATATATATATATATATATATATATATATGCGCGTGTGTGTAAATGTATATACAGTGTGTATATATATATATATATATATTATTCTTTTCAGATTTTTTTTTAAATAACAGAATTTATGTTTACCTGATAAATTTCTTTCTCCAACGGTGTGTCCGGTCCACGGCGTCATCCTTACTTGTGGGATATTCTCTTCCCCAACAGGAAATGGCAAAGAGCCCAGCAAAGCTGGTCACATGATCCCTCCTAGGCTCCGCCTACCCCAGTCATTCGACCGACGTTAAGGAGGAATAATAGCATAGGAGAAACCATATGGTACCGTGGTGACTGTAGTTAAAGAAAATAAATTATCAGACCTGATTAAAAAACCAGGGCGGGCCGTGGACCGGACACACCGTTGGAGAAAGAAATTTATCAGGTAAACATAAATTCTGTTTTCTCCAACATAGGTGTGTCCGGTCCACGGCGTCATCCTTACTTGTGGGAACCAATACCAAAGCTTTAGGACACGGATGAAGGGAGGGAGCAAATCAGGTCACCTAAATGGAAGGCACCACGGCTTGCAAAACCTTTCTCCCAAAAATAGCCTCAGAAGAAGCAAAAGTATCAAACTTGCGAAAAAACATGAAGGAAGTGTTCAAAATTCACCAAACTTTCACCACAGTGTCTTAAAGCCTTGAAAATATTGCACACCAATTTTGGAAGCTTTAACCCTTAAAATAACGGAACCGGAGCCGTTTTAAGCTTTAACCCCTTTACAGTCCCTGGTATCTGCTTTGCTGAGACCCAACCAAACCCAAGGGGAATACGATACCAAATGATGCCTTCAGAAGTCTTTTAAAAGTATCAGAGCTCCTCTCACATGCGACTGCATGCCATGCCTCTCAAAAACAAGTGCGCAACACCGGCGCGAAAATGAGACTCTGCCTATGCTTTGGGAAAGCCCCTAAAGAATAAGGTGTCTAAAACAGTGCCTGCCGATATTATTATATCAAAATACCCAGAATAAATGATTCCTCAAGGCTAAATAAGTGTTAATATCAATCGATTTAGCCCAAAAAATGTCTACAGTCTAAATAAGCCCTTGTGAAGCCCTTATTTACAATCGTAATAAACATGGCTTACCGGATCCCATAGGGAAAATGACAGCTTCCAGCATTACATCGTCTTGTTAGAATGTGTCATACCTCAAGCAGCAAAGGACTGCAAACTGTTCCCCCAACTGAAGTTAATGCTCTCAACAGTCCTGTGTGGAACAGCCATGGATTTTAGTTACGGTTGCTAAAATCATTTTCCTCATACAAACAGAATTCTTCATCTCTTTTCTGTTTCTGAGTAAATAGTACGTACCAGCACTATTTGAAAATAACAAACTCTTGATTGAATAATGAAAAACTACAGTTAAACACTAAAAAACTCTAAGCCATCTCCGTGGAGATGTTGCCTGTACAACGGCAAAGAGAATGACTGGGGTAGGCGGAGCCTAGGAGGGATCATGTGACCAGCTTTGCTGGGCTCTTTGCCATTTCCTGTTGGGGAAGAGAATATCCCACAAGTAAGGATGACGCCGTGGACCGGACACACCTATGTTGGAGAAAATATTATTTCTGATCTTAAAAGGACATAAAACTTATCAAAAATATTATGAAGATATAGAAGACCATCTCAAGCAACATTACAACCTTTGTACTTTTATTATTTTATTAGTAGAAATAGCAATGCACATGTGCAAGTCATTAATCTATGTGCAGTCATTAATCAGCAGCTACATAATTTATCTGCATATGCTCTTCATCAAAGGATATTTAATAAAATTAAGAGAAATAAAAACAAATTATGCTTACCTGATAATTTCATTTCCATCTGTATGGGAAGAGTCCACAGCTGCATTCCTTACTTGTGGAAAATACTGAACCTGGCCACCAGGAGGAGGCAAAGACACCCCAGCCAAAGGCTTAAATACTCCTCCCCCACTTCCTCATAACCCCAGTCATTCTGTAGAGGGAACAAGGAAAAGTAGGAGAAATATCAGGGTGAAAAAGGTGCCAGAACAAAAAAATTCAAATTTAGGGCCGCCCATCGGAGAACACGGGCGGGAGTTTTGGACTCTTCCTATACAGATGGAAATGAAATGATTAGGTAAGCAAAATTTATGTTTTCCATCTTAATATGGGAAAAGTCCACAGCTGCATTCCTTGTGGGAAACATATACCCAAGCTCTAGAGTTCAGGTACACAGAATGCTAACGGGAGGGAAAAGAGAGGCGGACCATAATCTGAGGGCACTACTGCCTGCAAAACCTTTCTCACAAAGGCTGCTTCAGCAGAAGCAAAAAATATCAAACTTGTAAAATTTTGGAAAAAGTATGTAAGGAAAACCAGGTAGTCTCCTTACAAATCTGATCCATAGAGGCCTCATTTTTGAAGGCCCAAGAGGAAATCGCTGCTCTCGTAGAATGAGCCATAATCCTCAGAGGAGGCTTATTTCCCGCCGTTTCTATGTTAAACGTATGACACTGCTCAGACAAAAAGATAAGGAAGTCAAAGAGGCCCTCTGACCCCAACGCTTCCCGGAAAAGAGAACAAACAGAGAAAGAGGTTTGTCTAAATTGCTTCGTGGCCCGAAGATAGAACTTCAAGGCACAAATCACATCAAGAAATACGTTGTAAACGTTCCTTCGACGAAGAAGGATTAGGACATAAGATAGGAACCACAGTCTCTTGATTGATGTTGCGAATTGACACAACCTTAGGAAGAAAACCTAACTTGGTTCGTAGAACAGCCTTATCAGAGTGAAAAGCCAGATAAGGAGGGACGCATTGCAAGGCAGCAATCACAGATACTCTGCGAGCAGAAGCAATAGCCAGTAGAAAAGGAACCTTCCAAGACACAATTCAATGTCTACTTCATGCATAGGCTCCAACAGAACTCGTTGCAAAACCTTAAGGATAAGATTTAAACTCCAAGGAGGAGCCTTAGATCTAAACACAGGTCTGATCCCAGCAGAGTCTTAACAAATGGCTGCACATCTGGAAGCTCTGCAAACCTGCTGTGCAGTAACACAGACAGGGCCAAAACTTTCCCTTCAGGGAACTTGCAAAAAAGCCCTTCTCCAGTTCATCCTGGAGAACAGAATAAGTAGGTCCTCCACACCTTCTCTCAGAAAACCCTGTCTTGGCTAGGACTAAGCATTCAATCTCCACGCAGTCAGCCTCAGAGTATCTAGACATTGATGAACAAAGAGACCTTGGTCAGCAGATCCCTGCGACAAGGTAACTTCCACGGAGGAGATGATGACATCCTCACTAGATCCGCGAACCATATCCTTCGTGGCCAAGACGGAGCAGTCAGTATCACTGACGCCTGCTTGACTCGAGCCACTACACTAAGAAGTAGTGGTAACAGTCGGAAAGGATAAATTAGATTGAACCTCCAAGGCACCGCTAATGCATCTGTTATCTCCGCCTGAGGATCCCTGTACCTCGACCCCTATCTGGGTAGTTCAGTATTGGGACATTATAAGATCTTCCTCTTGCAAATCTCTGCAAACACTCAGGATGGAGAGACTATTCTCCCGGATGAAAGGATTGTCTGCTGAGGAAATATGCTTCCCAGTTGCCCACACCCGGAATGTGGATTGCTGACACCGAACAAGATGCGGGTCCCTCCACACCAGAATCCAAGATACTTCCCTCAAAACTAGGGAGTTTCTCGTTCCCCCCTGATGGTTGATGTAAGCCACCGAGGATATATTGTTTGATTGGAATTTGATTAACTGGGATGAACCCAGCAGAGACCAAGCCTTCAGAGCATTGTATATTGCCCGAAGATCCAAAATGAGATCAAGAGGGAGCTTTACCTCCTGAGACCAGAGGCCCTGTGCCTTCCTGGCACCCCAAACAGCTCCCCATCCTGACAGACTCGCTAACCGTAGTCACAATCACCCAGGATGGTCTTGAGACGGATGTCCCTCAGGACAAGTGATCCGGACAAAACCACCAAGAGAGCGATTCTCCTGATTGGTTGTCCAGAGAAATCTGTTGAGACAGATCCGACTGATCGCCGTTCCACTCGTTCAGCATGCACAGTTGCAACCGTCTGAGGTGAAATCTGGTAAAGGAAATAATGTCCAAGTTGGACACCATGAGACCAATCACCTCCAGACACCGAGCCACAGATGGCCTTAAGGAGATCTGGAGGGCAAGACATGTTGAAGCTAGCTTGCAACGTCTTTGGTCTGTTAGAAATATTCTCATGTATATGGAGACTATTATAGTACCCGAGAATTCTACCCTGGTACTTGATACAAGAGAACTCTCTATAGATTATCTGCCATCCATGGGATCAAAGAAGACAGAGGAGATATTCCGAATGGTCCACTCTTCGAAAAATTTCTTTAGCTAGACCAAACGGAAGGCAGTAAACTGGAAGTGCTGGTCCAGGAATGCAAACCTTAGGAACTGAAAGAGGTCCTTGAGGATTGGTACGAGGAGGGAGCATCCTTCAGATCTATCTTGGTCATGAATGAAGAATGGACCTCATTGTCTCCATCTTAAACGAGGGGACATTTAAAAACCTGATTAAGAACTTTAGGTCCAGAATCGGACTGAAGCTCCCTCCTTCTTAGGGACCACAAAAAGGTTTGAATAGCATCCCAAACCTCTCACTGCGATAAGCACCGGGACAATAACTGCTAGAGGACAGATCCCGTACACACCCTAGAAAGGCTTCCCTCCTTCCTGGTCAGGAAGACAGGAGGAATCTGTCCTTTGGTGGCTGAGACTTAAAACCTATCTTGTAACCCTGAGCTATGACCTCCAGGACCTATGGAACCTGCACGTCCCTGAACTAAGCGACTGAAAAGAGCGACATACTGCCCCCAATATGATCCAGAAGAGGACCGGGTACCGCCCATCCATGCCGAAGTAGACTCTGCAGGCTTCTTGTTCTGCTTGGATTTATTCCAGGACTGAGTCGGCTTCCAAGAGCTCTTGGTTTGCTCTGGCTTAACAGAGGACTGCTGACATCGGCTTTATCAGAACGAAAAGTATGAAAATCGTCCCTTAGATTAATTCACATACTCTTGCGGTAGGAAGGCACCCTTGCCCCCTGTGACCGTGGAGATAATTGAGTTCAGGCCTGGACCAGACAAAATCATTCCCTTAAAGGGAGGGAAGAAGTCTAGACTTAGAAGTCATATCCGCAGACCATGACTTCCGCCAGAGCCCAACGGGCCTGAACAGAAAAAGCTGAAGCCATAGCATTCAAGCGAATAAACAGCCTAATAGCAGCACAGATAAAAGAATCAACAACCCTCAAGGCCATAAATCTTTTCTGAGTAACGTCGAGGGGATCCTCCACCCCGATCAAATCCTATAAGGAGTCACACCAGAAGGTAGTTTCTCCAGTAACCGCGGTAACAGCCGCCACCGGTTGAAACAAATATCCTGTATGTTGAAACATCCTTCTTAACAGAGTTTCCATCTTTTATCCATGGGCTCTTCAACAAAGAACTATCCTCAAGCAAGATAGTAGTACATTTAGCAAGGGTGAAGATAACGCCATCCCATTTAAGGACGGAACCTCACAACTCCACTGAGAGTCCAGAACCGGGGACAATTTGTTAAAGGGAGAAGAGGGGGAAAAGGAATCCAATCCAGTCCCATTCATTCTTAATAATGTTTGCGATCTAACAGGAGCAGGGAAGGATAAGGTACCACCCTGTCCTCAAACTCTATCCAATTTAGGAATTAAAGGTTCATCAGGCAATTTGGCCTCTGGAATCTCTGAATTTGCAAAAACTTCCATTAGAAGAAAGTGCAAATTCCTAAACTAAAATCTGGTTCCTCCACAGCCAGAGGTTTAGAGGCAGCAGACTGACCCAGAATGTTCATACTCTGAAGTCTCAGAAAGAACTTCATCCTTGGATAACCCTCAGTTAAATCCAATAAATGATCTGATGTACTCTGGGAAGGAGTGCAATATGTAACCTTTCGCTTGCACTTAGCAAGGCGAGTAAAGGCCGCAGACACAGCCATCTGAACTGCGCAGTAACGTTTGGTGAAAAAAGGCCCCCTCCAGATAGAGGATCAGCAATGCTATGGGAAAACTGCATGTGTAGAGATAAGAATGTAGGGTACGCACCTCACTGGACAACAACTCCGTGGTACCAAACATGTTTGATATTATCACATTATCAAGGCATATGGAACATAATTGAGAGGGCAGAACTAAGGCCTCCTCACCATATAAAGAGGAATTACTCATTAGGAATAGAGGGAGTGCCAGAAAGTAACAGAATCCTCCATCGCTAGTGCAATAACCGGAGAACTAGAGAAATAAAACATCTTATTTTATTCAAAAATACAGCACCCTTAGTGGCTGGGCACTCACCACCTCCTATGACCCAGACAGTACAGAGATTTATGACTCCTCTCGGATAGACACCGGTCAGGAAAAAAGGAATGAATCACATGGTGCACAATGCAGGACCGTCCCTGCTATGAGAAAGATCGCCAAGCTTGTAAGCTGCTTGGCTTTCAAAGTGAAAGTGAATCCTGTATAGTCCATAACAGCCTATGAGCCCATAACATCTCACACATAAAGCAATATCAAAATCACACTGTTACCCTGTCTTCTTGCGTTATCATACATGTATAAAATATTAAACAATCTTACCAGAATCTACGCTGTGGAACAGGAACACGGCCCTTCAAGTGTGGCAGATAGTAGCATCGCTTCTGACATGGACTTGAGTGAAGAAAGCAGGCAGCGAAACTCGTCAATGCTGATTGCCTATGGAGCTATTAATATGAGTCTGGATGGTTTCGCAGAAAGATTCTCCCTGCTTCCCTGGACTCTAACTTTCATCCATGCTCTCACTGAGAGGCTGAAAGGACTACTTAAAACTCCAGTCACATGTCGAAGAGTACTACCCTCCATAAGAGACTACTCCAAAATCTTCTAACACTTCTCTGCAAACCTCCTGTGACGAAAGGCAAAGAATGACTGGGGTTATGAGGAAGTGGGGGAGGTATTTAAAGGGACACTGAACCCAATTTTTTTCTTTCGTGATTCAGATAGAGCATGCCATTTTAAGCAACTTTCTAATTTATTCCTATTATCAAATTTTCTAAATTCTCTTGGTATCTTTATTTGAAATGCAAGAATGTAAGTTTAGATGCTGGCCCATTTTTGGTGAACAACATGGGTTGTTCATGCTGATTGGTGGATAAATTCATCCACCAATAAAAAAGTGCTATCCAGAGGCCTGAAACAAAAAAAATCTTAGATACCTTCTTTTCAAATAAAAATAGCAAGAGAACGAAGAAAAATTGATAATAGCAGTAAATTGCAAAGTTGCTTAAAATTGCATGTTCTATCTGAATCAGAAAAGAAAAAAAATGGGTTCAGTGTCCCTTTAAGCCTTTGGATAGGGTGTCTTTGCCTCCTCCTGGTGGCCAGGTTCAGTATTTCCCACATGTAAGGAATGCAGCTGTGGACTCTTCCCATATTAAGATGGAAATACATATAAAAAATATATATAAAACCAAAGAATAATTTACCACATTACAAGCTATTTATACATCATTCAACATATATTTTGCTTTTCATGTCCCTTCAAAATAATATTTAAATGAATACAGCTACACTATAATTTTGATTAAATACATATTTATTATAAATAAATTAAAACTTTTTTTTTCCCCTCAAACTTAAAACGTTTTATAAAAAATTATCGGCTGGACTTCCGGTGGTTGGGCCTAGAGCAAGCAGGGCGAGTTTAGTGCTCTGTACGGCTCCGTGTCCTTACCCCCTAGGATATGGACTAATTGCCGCCCAAGTGGAAAAGCCCTTGACGGGACGCGTGTCTGGGCTAATATACCACGGGAGAAGGGGAGAGAAAGAACCCTCCCTCACCGAAAGCCATTATACGCAGGTTAAGCGTGGAAGCAGATGTTCCAGAGTATAGAAAAAAGCCATAACAGATGCTGAATACTTGGAGCCGCTGGAAGAAGAGCAAGAACCTACCTACAGACCGTCGGTCTGCCTGGTTATGAGACTAGGAGGAGTTGCGTTAAAAAGAGGAAAAGGTACCCGTGGTGAGACAGAACGGGAGACAAAGACCGGAACTGGGTGAGAAATGTCAGTTACATCACCGTGGGAAACTGAAGGGGAGTTGAGCTGTAAAAGTTACAAGCGATACCTATGCTGCAAAGGCTGTGACAACGGAACTGTGGAGGAGGAGTCACATACTGGTGAGAGGTGAAGTTTCCCCTTCGGCAGAGTACAGCTGAGAAAAAACGTTTACCGCCCAGACTACGGCACTCTGTGTTACTTTGGGGCTCACTTCTACATTCGTCGACCGCTACCTGGTAGCATTCAGAGTTGGGACCCTTCACTTCATCGGAGTTGCTTGCTGGCTGCGTTCACACGCTTCTTTCTCGTCTGTGAGAAAAAATATTGTAGCGGTAGAGAGACAAAACAGCAGACATATGAGGAGCCACTGAAAGGCTATCAACGACTGGAACCGGACCAGAGGTGTCAGACAGATCTCTGTGTGGGACTTTGAACAGAGGTCAGTGGTGAAAATTATAAAAGGATACCGGACTAAAGAGGCAATGGAGCTGGGGAGGAGGAATCACATATAGGTGAGAAGCGAAGTCTCTCTAACGGCATAGCAGGACAAGTCAAGGTACCTACAGTATAATATCGAATAAATATTCAAGAAAGGGGAAAAGAAAGCGCCTGAGAAAGAAAGATAAGACAAGAAGGGGGTTTTGAATGGCAAGGGAAGACAACCATTGCATTACATTTATTGTTTTTGAACCTGCCGCCCCTACAATCATACCCTCCGCCCCTTTTGAATGTTAGAGGGGGAGAGAGTGAATTAATTTCACGGATGGTAATCTAAGGGTGCAATAAAACTCTTGCCATTTTGATCTAAAAACCCTGACTTTGGTTTAAAGGGGTATAAAACAAGGCTTAGAATACCCCTCCTGCTTAATATTGAAAGTTGTTAAGAACAAGACTTACTGGGTAATAGGCATCTCAGAGACTATTATAATAAGAAGATCTGAGAGGACTTTTTTTTTTTGTTTAAAAATCTCAGCTAGCTGGGCCGACTAGAAAATACCTGAGCCTATATGGGTACTAAACCAGCGTAGCATTAAGTAGAGAGTCCACGGTTCATTTTACATAAGGAAAAAATTAAGTAAGCTTAAATATAGATTATAATAATAAGAAAAAATACAAGGAAAAGCTGTTAATTTAGCCTGTTTTATTTTTTCTCCCTTTCTTCATTTCATATTATATTGTTCCTATTTGTGTTTATGGATAAATATTTAGGGGTTCATAGGATGGCATCTAAACACAAACAAAGTGATAGGAGCCAGAGAGGTTCCCCTGAAGAATTAAATGAATCTTTAGACTCTACTTTCAATAACAAAGACGCACATCAGATAGTACAACAGATAAGTTAATTATTTCTCCCCAAAATTGGGTTTAGATGATATCTCTGGGGAGATCAAGCAGATCTCAATCAGATTTAAAGAATTGGAAGGAATAGTGTCTGATCTTGAAGACACCTCTACAAATTATTCTAATGCAATTGAAAACCTTACTAGGCAAAATCAGGTTCTCCATCAACGCCTTGAAGACCTGGAGAACAGGTCAAGGCAAAATAATATTCGCCTAATAGGGGTTCCTGAATCTGTTAAGGCAACAGACTTAATACACTTTGTTGAAAATACACTTCCAAATCTTTTAAAAATGTCTGTAGGCACACTCAAATGTAGTGTAGAATGGGCACATAGGATTGGTCCAGAGTATTATGAAAGGAACATATGTACACAACCTAGACAGATTATGGTTAAATTCCTACATTTTCAAACAAAATTGCCTCACTACAAACATATAGAAAGAACTCACTTCTTATATTTGAGAGCTCCAAAGTACTGATGTCCCAGGATTATTCAATGGAACTATCAAAAAAACGAAAAGAATTCTCACCTCTGTGTACCACCTTGAACAAAGATGGAATAAAAGCATTTTTGTTATACCCAGCTAAATTAAAAATCTTGACGTCAGATGGGCCAAAATTCTTTGAATATCCCCGCGAGGCTCAAGAATTCCTAGATCATAGTCCAAAGGCCATTTTTTAGATAATAGTTTTTTTTTTTTTTCTTTAGGTTAGGAATGTTTTGATTTACTGAACTAATAAATATGAATCTAGATATAAATATGGAAATAGGGTTTATCTGGTTAGTCTGGATAATATTCTTTTTTTTATTTTGTTTGGATAATATTTTTTTTTTCGCTTTTAAAAAGGAAAGCAAAAGAATACAGAGAAAAAACATAATTTATGTAAGAACTTACCTGATAAATTCATTTCTTTCATATTAGCAAGAGTCCATGAGCTAGTGACGTATGGGATATACATTCCTACCAGGAGGGGCAAAGTTTCCCAAACCTCAAAATGCCTATAAATACACCCCTCACCACACCCACAATTCAGTTTAACGAATAGCCAAGAAGTGGGGTGATAAAAAAGTGCGAAAGCATATAAAATAAGGAATTGGAATAATTGTGCTTTATACAAAAATCATAACCACCCCAAAAAAAGGGCGGGCCTCATGGACTCTTGCTAATATGAAAGAAATGAATTTATCAGGTAAGTTCTTACATAAATTATGTTTTCTTTCATGTAATTAGCAAGAGTCCATGAGCTAGTGACGTATGGGATAATGACTACCCAAGATGTGGATCTTTCCACACAAGAGTCACTAGAGAGGGAGGGATAAAATAAAGACAGCCAATTCCTGCTGAAAATAATCCACACCCAAAATAAAGTTTAACGAAAAACATAAGCAGAAGATTCAAACTGAAACCGCTGCCTGAAGTACTTTTCTACCAAAAACTGCTTCAGAAGAAGAAAATACATCAAAATGGTAGAATTTAGTAAAAGTATGCAAAGAGGACCAAGTTGCTGCTTTGCAGATCGGGTCAACCGAAGCTTCATTCCTAAACGCCCAGGAAGTAGAAACTGACCTAGTAGAATGAGCTGTAATTCTCTGAGGCGGAGTTTTATCCGACTCAACATAGGCAAGATGAATTAAAGATTTCAACCAAGATGCCAAAGAAATGGCAGAAGCTTTCTGGCCTTTTCTAGAACCGGAAAAGATAACAAATAGACTAGAAGTCTTACGAAAAGATTTCGTAGCTTCAACATAATATTTCAAAGCTCTAACAACATCCAAAGAATGCAACGATTTCTCCTTAGAATTCTTAGGATTAGGACATAATGAAGGAACCACAATTTCTCTACTAATGTTGTTGGAATTCACAACTTTAGGTAAAAATTCAAAAGAAGTTCGCAACACCGCCTTATCCTGATGAAAAATCAGAAAAGGAGACTCACAAGAAAGAGCAGATAATTCAGAAACTCTTCTGGCAGAAGAGATGGCCAAAAGGAACAAAACTTTCCAAGAAAGTAATTTAATGTCCAATGAATGCATAGGTTCAAACGGAGGAGCTTGAAGAGCTCCCAGAACCAAATTCAAACTCCAAGGAGGAGAAATTGACTTAATGACAGGTTTTATACGAACCAAAGCTTGTACAAAACAATGAATATCAGGAAGAATACCAATCTTTCTGTGAAAAAGAACAGAAAGAGCAGAGATTTGTCCTTTCAAAGAACTTGCGGACAAACCCTTATCTAAACCATCCTGAAAAAACTGTAAAATTCTCGGTATTCTAAAAGAATGCCAGGAAAAATGATGAGAAAGACACCAAGAAAACAGAATTTATGTTTACCTGATAAATTACTTTCTCCAACGGTGTGTCCGGTCCACGGCGTCATCCTTACTTGTGGGATATTCTCTTCCCCAACAGGAAATGGCAAAGAGCCCAGCAAAGCTGGTCACATGATCCCTCCTAGGCTCCGCCTACCCCAGTCATTCGACCGACGTTAAGGAGGAATATTTGCATAGGAGAAACCATATGTTACCGTGGTGACTGTAGTTAAAGAAAATAAATTATCAGACCTGATTAAAAAAACCAGGGCGGGCCGTGGACCGGACACACCGTTGGAGAAAGTAATTTATCAGGTAAACATAAATTCTGTTTTCTCCAACATAGGTGTGTCCGGTCCACGGCGTCATCCTTACTTGTGGGAACCAATACCAAAGCTTTAGGACACGGATGAAGGGAGGGAGCAAATCAGGTCACCTAAATGGAAGGCACCACGGCTTGCAAAACCTTTCTCCCAAAAATAGCCTCAGAAGAAGCAAAAGTATCAAATTTGTAAAATTTAGAAAAAGTGTGCAGTGAAGACCAAGTCGCTGCCTTACATATCTGATCAACAGAAGCCTCGTTCTTGAAGGCCCATGTGGAAGCCACAGCCCTAGTGGAGTGAGCTGTGATTCTTTCAGGAGGCTGCCGTCCGGCAGTCTCATAAGCCAATCGGATAATGCTTTTAATCCAGAAGGAGAGAGAGGTAGAAGTTGCTTTTTGACCTCTCCGTTTACCAGAATAAACAACAAACAAAGACAAAGTTTGTCTGAAAACCTTAGTAGCTGCTAAGTAAAATTTGAGAGCACGAACTACATCCAAGTTGTGCAACAAACGTTCCTTCTTTGAAACTGGATTAGGACACAAAGAAGGCACAACTATCTCCTGGTTAATGTCTTTGTTAGAAACAACTTTTGGAAGAAAACCAGGTTTAGTACGCAAAACCACCTTATCTGCATGGAACACCAGATAAGGAGAAGAACACTGCAGAGCAGATAATTCTGAAACTCTTCTAGCAGAAGAAATTGCAACCAAAAACAAAACTTTCCAAGATAATAACTTAATATCAACGGAATGTAAGGGTTCAAACGGAACCCCCTGAAGAACTGAAAGAACTAGGTTGAGACTCCAAGGAGGAGTCAAAATTTTGTAAACAGGCTTGATTCTAACCAGAGCCTGAACAAAGGCTAGAACATCTGGCACAGCTGCCAGCTTTTTGTGAAGTAACACAGACAAGGCAGAAATCTGTCCCATCAAGGAACTTGCAGATAATCCTTTTTCCAATCCTTCTCGAAGGAAGGATAGACTCTTAGGAATCTTAACCTTGTCCCAAGGGAATCCTGCAGATTCACACCAACAGATATACCAAATTATGTGGTAATTTTCTGGTTACAGGCTTTCAGGCCTGAACAAGAGTATTAATAACAGAATCTGAGAACCCTCGCTTTGATAAGATCAAGCGTTCAATCTCCAAGCAGTCAGCTGGAGTGGGTCGAACGGACCTAGAACAAGAAGGTCTCGTCTCAAAGGTAGCTTCCATGGTGGAGCCGATGACATATTCACCAGATCTGCATACCAAGTCCTGCGTGGCCACGCAGGAGCTATCAAAATCACCGACGCCCTCTCCTGATTGATCCTGGCTACCAGCCTGGGGATGAGAGGAAACGGCGGGAACACATAAGCTAGTTTGAAGGTCCAAGGTGCTACTAGTGCATCCACTAGAGCCGCCTTGGGATCCCTGGATCTGTACCCGTAGTAAGGAACTCTGAAGTTCTGACGAGAGGCCATCAGATCCATGTCTGGAATGCCCCACGGTTGAGTGACTTGGGCAAAGATTTCCGGATGGAGTTCCCACTCCCCCGGATGCAATGTCTGACGACTCAGAAAATCCGCTTCCCAATTTTCCACTCCTGGGATGTGGATAGCAGACAGGTGGCAGGAGTGAGACTCCGCCCATAGAATGATTTTGGTCACTTCTTCCATCGCTAGGGAACTCCTTGTTCCCCCCTTGATGGTTGATGTATGAACTTGGCCCTCGCTAGCTGAGGCCAAGCTTTGAGAGCATTGAATATCGCTCTCAGTTCCAGAATATTTATCGGTAGAAGAGATTCTACCCGAGACCAAAGACCCTGAGCTTTCAGGGATCCCCAGACCGCGCCCCAGCCCATCAGACTGGCGTCGGTCGTGACAATGACCCACTCTGGTCTGCGGAAGGTCATCCCTTGTGACAGGTTGTCCAGGGACAGCCACCAACGGAATGAGTCTCTGGTCCTCTGATTTACTTGTATCTTCGGAGACAAGTCTGAATAGTCCCCATTCCACTGACTGAGCAGGAACAGTTGTAATGGTCTTAGATGAATGCGCACAAAAGGAACTATGTCCATTGCCGCTACCATCAAACCTATCACTTCCATGCACTGCGCTATGGAAGGAAGAGGAACGGAATGAAGTATCCGACAAGAGTCTAGAAGTTTTGTTTTTCTGGCTTCTGTCAGAAAAATCCTCATTTCTAAGGAGTCTATTATAGTTCCCAAGAAGGGAACCCTCGTTGACGGAGATAGAGAACTCTTTTCCACGTTCACTTTCCATCCGTGAGATCTGAGAAAGGCCAGGACAATGTCCGTGTGAGCCTTTACTTGAGGAAGGGACGACGCTCGAATCAGAATGTCGTCCAAGTAAGGTACTACAGCAATGCCCCTTGGTCTTAGCACCGCCAGAAGGGACCCTAGTACCTATGAGAAAATCCTAGGAGCAGTGGCTAATCCGAAAGAAAACGCCACGAACTGGAAATGCTTGTCCAGGAATTCAAACCTTAGGAACCGATGATGTTCCTTGTGGATAGGAATATGTAGATACGCATCCTTGAAATCCACCTTGGTCATGAATTGACCTTCCTGGATGGAAGGAAGAAGTGTTCGAATGGTTTCCATCTTGAACGATGGAACCTTGAGAAACTTGTTCAAGATCTTGAGATCTAAGATTGGTCTGAACGTTCCCTCTTTTTTGGGAACTATGAACAGATTGGAGTAGAACCCCATCCCTTGTTCTCCTAATGGAACAGGATGAATCACTCCCATTTTTAGCAGGTCTTCTACCCAATGTAAGAATGCCTGTCTTCTTATGTGGTCTGAAGACAACTGAGACCTGTGGAACCTCCCCCTTGGAGGAAGCCCCTTGAACTCCAGAGAATAACCTTGGGAGACTATTTCTAGCGCCCAAGGGTCCAGAACATCTCTTGCCCCAGCCTGAGCGAAGAGAGAGAGTCTGCCCCCCACCAGATCCGGTCCCGGATCGGGGGCCCGCATTTCATGCTGTCTTGGTAGCAGTGGCAGGTTTCCTGGCCTGCTTTCCTTTGTTCCAGCCTTGCATAGGTCTCCAGGCTGGATTGGCTTGAGAAGTATTACCTTCCTGCTTAGAGGACGTAGCCCTTGGGGCTGATCCGTTTCTGCGAAAGGGACGAAACTTAGGTTTATTTTTGGTCTTGAAAAGACCTATCCTGAAGAAGGGCGTGGCCCTTGCCCCCAGTGATATCAGAGATAATCTCTTTCAAGTCAGGGCCAAAGAGTGTTTTCCCCTTGAAAGGAATGTCAAGCAATTTGTTCTTGGAAGACGCATCCGCTGCCCAAGATTTTAACCAAAGCGCTCTGCGCCACAATAGCAAACCCAGAATTTTTTCGCCGCTAACCTAGCCAATTGCAAGGTGGCGTCTAGGGTGAAAGAATTAGCCAATTTAAGAGCACGAATTCTGTCCATAATCTCCTCATAAGAAGAAGAATTACTAATAATCGCCTTTCCTAGCTCATCAAACTAGAAACACGCGGCTGCAGTGACAGGGACAATGCATGCAATTGGTTGTAGAAGGGAACCTTGCTGAACAAACATCTTTAGCAGACCTTCTAATTTTTTATCCATAGGATCTTGGAAAGCACAACTATCTTCTATGGGTATAGTGGCGCGCTTGTGTAGAGTAGAAACCGCCCCCTCGACCTTGGGGACTGTCTGCCATCAGTCCTTTCTGGTGTCGACTATAGGAAAACAATTTTATAAATATGGGGGGAGGTACTAAAGGTATACCGGGCCTGTCCCATTCTGTACTAACAATGTACGCCACCCGCTTGGATATAGGAAAAGCTTCGGGGGGCCCCGGGGCCTCTAAGAACTTTTCCATTTTACATAGTGGTTCTGGAATGACCAGATAATCACAATCATCCAAATTGGATAACACCTCCTTAAGCAGAGCGCGGAGATGTTCCAACTTAAATTTAAAAGTAATCACATCAGGTTCAGCTTGTTGAGAAATGTTTCCTGAATCTGAAATTTCTCCCTCAGACAAAACCTCCCTGGCCCCCTCAGACTGGTGTAGGGGCCCTTCAGAAACCATATCATCAGCGTTCTCATGCTCTACAGAATTTTCTAAAACAGAGCAGTCGCGCTTTCACTGATAAGTGGGCATATTGGCTAAAATGTTTTTGATAGAATTATCCATTACAGCCGTTAAATGTTGCATAGTAAGGAGTATTGGCGCACTAGATGTACTAGGGGCCTCCTGTATGGGCAAGACTGGTGTAGACGAAGGAGGGGATGATGCAGTACCATGCTTACTCCCCTCACTTGAGGAATCATCTTGGGCATCATTTTTACTAAAAAATTTTTATGACATAAAATACATATAGTTAAATGAGAAGGAACCTTGGTTTCCCCACAGTCAGAACACAATCTATCTGGTAGTTCAGACATGTTAAACAGGCATAAACTTGATAACAAAGCACAAAAAACGTTTTAAAATAAAACCGTTACTGTCACTTTAAATTTTAAACTAAACACACTTTATTACTGCAATTGCGAAAAAGTATGAAGGAATTGTTCAAAATTCACCAAAATTTCACCACAGTGTCTTAAAGCCTTAAAAGTATTGCACACCAAATTTGGAAGCTTTAACCCTTAAAATAACGGAACCGGAGCCGTTTTTATATTTAACCCCTTTACAGTCCCTGGAATCTGCTTTGCTGAGACCCAACCAAGCCCAAAGGGGAATACGATACCAAATGATGCCTTCAGAAAGACCTTTCTATGTATCAGAGCTCCACACACATGCAGCTGCATGCCATGCTGTCCTCAAAAACAAGTGCGCCATACCGGCGCGAAAATGAGGCTCTGACTATGATTAGGGAAAGCCCCTAAAGAATAAGGTGTCAAAAACAGTGCCTGCCGATATAATCATATCAAAATACCCAGAATAAATGATTCCTCAAGGCTAAATATGTGTTAATAATGAATCGATTTAGCCCAGAAAAAGTCTACAGTCTTAATAAGCCCTTGTGAAGCCCTTATTTACTATCTTAATAAACATGGCTTACCGGATCCCATAGGGAAAATGACAGCTTCCAGCATTACATCGTCTTGTTAGAATGTGTCATACCTCAAGCAGTAAGAGACTGCACACTGTTCCCCCAACTGAAGTTAATTGCTCTCAACAGTCCTGTGTGGAACAGCCATGGATTTTAGTTACGGTGCTAAAATCATTTTCCTCATACAAACAGAAATCTTCATCTCTTTTCTGTTTCTGAGTAAATAGTACATACCAGCACTATTTTAAAATAACAAACTCTTGATTGAATAATAAAAACTACAGTTAAACACTAAAAAACTCTAAGCCATCTCCGTGGAGATGTTGCCTGTACAACGGCAAAGAGAATGACTGGGGTAGGCGGAGCCTAGGAGGGATCATGTGACCAGCTTTGCTGGGCTCTTTGCCATTTCCTGTTGGGGAAGAGAATATCCCACAAGTAAGGATGACGCCGTGGACCGGACACACCTATGTTGGAGAAATATAAGTCTTCCAGACTCTATAATATATCTCTCGAGATACAGATTTACGAGCCTGTAACATAGTATTAATCACAAAGTCAGAGAAACTTCTTTGACCAAGAATCAAGCGTTCAATCTCCATACCTTTAAATTTAAGGATTTCAGATCCTGATGGAAAAAAGGACCTTGTGACAGAAGGTCTGGTCTTAACGGAAGAGTCCACGGTTGGCAAGAGGCCTTCCGGACAAGATCCGCATACCAAAACCTGTGAGGCCATGCCGGAGCTACCAGCAGAATAAACGAGCATTCCTTCAGAATCTTGGAGATTACTCTTGGAAGAAGAACTAGAGGCGGAAAGATATAGGCAGGATGATACTTCCAAGGAAGAGATAATGCATCCACTGCCTCCGCCTGAGGATCCCGGGATCTGGACAGATACCTGGGAAGTTTCTTGTTTAGATGGGACGCCATCAGATCTATTTCTGGAAGTTCCCACATTTGAACAATCTGAAGAAATACCTCTGGGTGAAGAGACCATTCGCCCGGATGCAACGTTTGGCGACTGAGATAATCCGCTTCCCAATTGTCTACACCTGGGATATGAACCGCAGAGATTAGACAGGAGCTGGATTCCGCCCAAACCAAAATTCGAGATACTTCTTTCATAGCCAGAGGACTGTGAGTCCCTCCTTGATGATTGATGTATGCCACAGTTGTGACATTGTCTGTCTGAAAACAAATGAACGATTCTCTCTTCAGAAGAGGCCAAAACTGAAGAGCTCTGAAAATTGCACGGAGTTCCAAAATATTGATCGGTAATCTCACCTCCTGAGATTCCCAAACTCCTTGTGCCGTCAGAGATCCCCACACAGCTCCCCAACCTGTGAGACTTGCATCTGTTGAAATTACAGTCCAAGTCGGAAGCACAAAAGAAGCCCCCTGAATTAAACGATGGTGATCTGTCCACCATGTTAGAGAGTGTCGAACAATCGGTTTTAAAGATATTAATTGAGATATCTTCGTGTAATCCTTGCACCATTGCTTCAGCATACAGAGCTGAAGAGGTCGCATGTGAAAACGAGCAAAGGGGATCGCGTCCGATGCAGCAGTCATAAGACCTAGAATTTCCATGCATAAGGCTACCGAAGGGAATGATTGTGACTGAAGGTTTCGACAAGCTGCAATCAACTTTAGACGTCTCTTGTCTGTTAAAGACAGAGTCATGGACACTGAATCCATCTGGAAACCCAAACAAGTCGATTCGTATGAGATTCTGCTAAATGTAAAGACTGAGCAAGTACCAAGATATCGTCCAAATAAGGAAATACCACAATACCCTGTTCTCTGATTACAGACAGCAGGGCACCGAGAACCTTTGTAAAAATTCTTGGAGCTGTAGCTAGGCCAAACGGCAGAGCCACAAATTGGTAATGCTTGTCCAGAAACGAGAATCTCAGGAACTGATAATGATCTGGATGAATCGGAATATGCAGATATGCATCCTGTAAATCTATTGTGGACATATAATTCCCTTGCTGAACAAAAGGTAAGATAGTCCTTACAGTTACCATCTTGAACGTTGGTATCCTTACATAACGATTCAATATTTTTAGATCCAGAACTGGTCTGAAAGAATTCTCCTTCTTTGGTACAATGAAGAGATTTGAATAAAACCCCATCCCCTGTTCCGGAACTGGAACTGGCATAATTACTCCAGTCAACTCTAGATCTGAAACACATTTCAGAAATGCTTGAGCTTTTACTGGATTTACTGGGACACGGGAAAGAAAAAATCTCTTTGCAGGAGGTCTCAACTTGAAACCAATTCTGTACCCTTCTGAAACAATGCTCTGAATCCAAAGATTGTGAACAGAATTGATCCAAATTTCCTTGAAAAAACGTAACCTGCCCCCTACCAGCTGAGCTGGAATGAGGGCCGCACCTTCATGTGGACTTAGAAGCAGGCTTTGCCTTTCTAGCTGGCTTGGATTTATTCCAGACTGGAGATGGTCTCCAAACTGAAACTGCTCCTGAGGATGAAGGATCAGGCTTTTGTTCTTTGTTGAAACGAAAGGAACGAAAACGATTATTAGCCCTGTTTTTACCTTTAGATTTTTTATCCTGTGGTAAAAAAGTTCCTTTCCCACCAGTAACAGTTGAAATAATGGAATCCAACTGAGAACCAAATAATTTGTTACCCTGGAAAGAAATGGAAAGTAAAGTTGATTTAGAAGCCATATCAGCATTCCAAGTTTTAAGCCATAAAGCTCTTCTAGCTAAAATAGCTAGACACATAAACCTGACATCAACTCTGATAATATCAAAAATGGCATCACAGATAAAATTATTAGCATGCTGAAGAAGAATAATATCATGAGAATCACGATGTGTTACTTGTTGTGCTAAAGTTTCCAACCAAAAAGTTGAAGCTGCAGCAACATCAGCCAAAGATATAGCAGGTCTAAGAAGATTACCTGAACACAGATAAGCTTTTCTTAGAAAGGATTCAATTTTCCTATCTAGAGGATCCTTAAACGAAGTACCATCTGACGTAGGAATAGTAGTACGTTTAGCAAGGGTAGAAATAGCCCCATCAACTTTAGGGATCTTGTCCCAAAATTCTAATCTGTCAGACGGCACAGGATATAATTGCTTAAAACGTTTAGAAGGAGTAAATGAATTACCCAAATTATCCCATTCTTTGGAAATTACTGCAGAAATAGCATTAGGAACAGGAAAAACTTCTGGAATAACCACAGGAGCTTTAAATACCTTATCTAAACGTTTAGAATTAGTATCAAGAGGACCAGAATCCTCTATTTCTAAAGCAATTAGTACTTCTTTAAGTAAAGAACGAATAAATTCCATTTTAAATAAATATGAAGATTTATCAGCATCAACCTCTGAGACAGAATCCTCTGAACCAGAGGAATCATCAGAATCAGAATGATGATGTTCATTTAAAAATTCATCTGTAGGGAGAGAAGTTTTAAAAGATTTTTTACGTTTACTAGAAGGAGAAATAACAGACATAGCCTTCTTTATGGATTCAGAAACAAAATCTCTTATATTATCAGGAACATTCTGCACCTTAGATGTTGAAGGAACTGCAACAGGCAATGGTACTTTACTAAAGGAAATATTATCTGCTTTAACAAGTTTGTCATGACAATCAATACAAACAACAGCTGGAGGAATAGCTACCAAAAGTTTACAGCAGATACACTTAGCTTTGGTAGATTCAGCACTTGACAGCGATTTTCCTGTAGTATCTTCTGACTCAGATGCAACGTGAGACATCTTGCAATATGTAAGAGAAAAAACAACATATATATAAAGCAAAATTGATCAAATTCCTTAAATGACAGTTTCAGGAATGGGAAAAAATGCCAAAGAACAAGCTTCTAGCAACCAGAAGCAATAAAAATGAGACTTAAATAATGTGGAGACAAAAGCGACGCCCATATTTTTTCGCGCCAAATAAGACGCCCACATTATTTGGCGCCTAAATGCTTTTTGGCGCCAAAAATGACGCGACATACGGAACGCCGACATTTTTGGCGCAAAATAACGTCAAAAAATGACGCAACTTCCGGCGACACGTATGACGCCGGAAACGGAAATAGAATTTTTGCGCCAAAAAAGTCCGCGCCAAGAATGACGCAATAAAATGAAGCATTTTCAGCCCCCGCGAGCCTAACAGCCCACAAGGAAAAAGTCAAATTTTAAGGTAAGAAAAATGTTAAATTAAAATGCATTATCCCAAATATGAAACTGACTGTCTGAAAATAAGGAAAGTTGAACATTCTGAGTCAAGGCAAATAAATGTTTGAATACATATATTTAGAACTTTATAAACAAAGTGCCCAACCATAGCTTGGAGTGTCACAGAAAATAAGACTTACCCCAGGACACTCATCTACATATAGCAGATAGCCAAACCAGTACTGAAACGAGAATCAGCAGAGGTAATGGTATATATAAGAGTATATCGTCGATCTGAAAAGGGAGGTAAGAGATGAATCTCTACGACCGATAACAGAGAACCTATGAAATAGACCCCGTAGAAGGAGATCACTGCATTCAAATAGGCAATACTCTCCTCACATCCCTCTGACATTCACTGCACGCTGAGAGGAAAACCGGGCTCCAACTTGCTGCGGAGCGCATATCAACGTAGAATCTAGCACAAACTTACTTCACCACCTCCATCGGAGGCAAAGTTTGTAAAACTGAATTGTGGGTGTGGTGAGGGGTGTATTTATAGGCATTTTGAGGTTTGGGAAACTTTGCCCCTCCTGGTAGGAATGTATATCCCATACGTCACTAGCTCATGGACTCTTGCTAATTACATGAAAGAAAGAAAGGCTTAATGATAAAATTATATATGATGTTTTTTTTGTTGTTGTTGTTGTTTATATAAGAATTGGTCAAAAGTTAATATCAGAAAACAATTTTGCTGTGGTTCGTCATGTGAATGTGGGTACCTTAATATTTATTTATTTTTTGCTTCTTATGTTGTTTCACAGTTCTCAAGATAGGCACTCTCATATTTCACATATTATTAGATACCTAACACTCCCACTATATGTATGTTTTTTGTTTGTTTTTTTGTGTGCACAAAACCTGAATACCACAAATTTTGCACTCAAGGTGTTTTTGTTTCTACGTTGTTTCACCGCTCACAAGATAAGTATCTCTATAGTTCACATATTTTTTTAAACTCAATTCTCCACTAATTGTGGGGTCTTTTTTTTTGTGTGTGTGTCAAACTGGCACCAAATTTGAATGTTATAAATTTTACACATTCAAATATATATACACTCATGGTTTGTATTTAAATTCAAAGCTTTCACTATTGGTGTATTTATTTATTTATTTATTTTCTCTCCTCACTTCCCTACTTTTTTTCCCTCTTTTCCTCTCCCTATCCCCCCTCTCTTTTGCTCCGAGATCCCTTCCCCGTTTCATAGGTTCATAGAAGGTTTTTTAAATATGGAGATCTTTAAAGATAGGCGATGACTCTTAAAGGGACAGTACACTGTAAAATTGTTTTTCCATAAATGTATTTTAAATGACTTGTTATACCAACTGCAGAGTATAAAATATTTGAGAAATTGCATTTTCGGGTTTATTTGTGTATCTGAAGTAGCTGGTTTTGTGCTTTGAAACCACAGCCTATTACAATGGGTTGAGCTTCAGGTAATATCAGATCTTATTATGTTATCACTTTCATATACACAGACTTGCTTCCTTATCTTATATTTGTCTGGAACACCAAAGCTCAATACATAGAGAGAACAATGGAAAATTATCATTTTATTACTTAACTATCATGCCCCCACTGAGGGTGTAATCTCTTCTGCTGGCTGTGTTTACTTAGGCTTGTCAATATCGTATACGCCAGTATCAAAACTTTCAGTATAGGTTGGGAAACCACAAGCTAAATCAGCTATTTCAAATGCTGAAATATAAGTAAAGGAGCTACTTGCAACCAATTTAATACACTCTAGCAGGTAAAAAGGATAATTGGGAATAATTTAAAGGGGAGAAAGTTTTTGGGTGAACTGTCCCTTTAAGTTGGTATCTTGGAATGTGGGGGGTATTAACTCCCCCATTAAAAGACAAATGATACTTTCTCATTTACGGAGGCTCAATACAGATATAGCGTTTCTACAGGAGACGCATTTATCGGATAAAGAACATGATAAATTATGTAAAAATTGGGTAGACTCTGTAGTTTACGTATCTTATACAAGTGCAAGTAGAGGTATAATAATACTTTTTGGTAAAAGGCTCCAGCTTGAGATTGTCAAAACTATTAAAGATCCAGAGGGTAGGTTTTTGATTCTGCAGATCAATATGAAGGGGAGGACGTGGGTGCTGTGTAACATATATGCACCTAACAAAAAAAATACGGGCTTTTGGACTGGTCTTTTCCAGGCTCTAGCACCTTTTCAAGGTATGGATGTAGTGGTGGGGGGGGTGACTTCAATTTAGCCCCAGACCCCATGTGTGATAGATATCGAATCCCAGGGGGTGTACAGAAGCCCATTTTTAAAAATAATTGGAAATTTGAGAGGGGAATTTTTAGAAATTTCAAGGACACGCTCCAACTAGTAGATATCTGGAGACTCAATAACCCAGATGGCAAAGATTACACCTGTGCCTCTAGAGCGGCCCCAGTCCTTTCTAGGATAGACCTGTTCCTAATATCAAATTCTCTAGTTCCTAAGGTAACTAAGGATAAAATCTATAATGTAATTATTTCAGATCATGCTCCAATTGAAATATCCTTATTTGAAGGTTCTCGGTGTAGCAATAGGAATACAATGCGTTTTCCATATTACTTATATACGTCCAAAAACTTTAAAAAAAAATTGATACAATCATGGAACGATTACTGTACATATAATATAAATCATCTTGGAGACCCAGGAATATTCTGGGGAGCGGCTAAGACGGTATTAGCAGGTAATATAATAGCCTACGATGCTAATTTGCGTAAAAAGGCGCAGTTGAAACTTCAACAACTTCAGGAAAAAGTTATTGCAGATTATCATTCTTACTGTACAATGTCCACAGCTATAACTCGAGAAATATACCATGCAAGTAAGGAAGAATTAGATGCCCATCTCAAACAGCAAGCAGTGAGTACCTTATTAAAAACAGATAGTCAATACTATAGATTTGGAAATAGGTCAGGGAAATTCCTTGCGTCTCTGACCAAAAAACGGACAACAGGGAAAAATATAGCGGCTATTAGATATAAAAATACTATACTTAAATCACCAGATACTATTGCGTCTGCATTTGCATAATATTATACAGAGCTATATTCTAAACAATCAAAATCACCAACATCATCTCTCCTAGACTTTTGGGCAAATGTAACATTACCTCAAGTCACTCAAGAGCAATTGGAAATCTTAAACACCCCTATTTCAAAGGAGAAAATTGAGAAGATTATTACTACATTAGCAAATGGTAAAGCGATCCCTACCGAATTTTATAAATTACTCAAAGTACAGGTTTCACCGGTACTTTTTAGCTTATATCAAAGACTTTCAATTGAAGGTATGTATCCAGAACAAAATTTTACTTATGCTTTCATCTCTTTAATTCCAAAAGTAGGGAAAGACCAGGTTTTGCCGGAGTTGTATAGACCTATATCGTTACTCAACTCAGATTATAAAATATTTATGAAAATTTTGGCAGAACGTTTAAAAATAAAACTACCCAGCCTTATTCATTCCGACCAAACTGGATTTATGAAGGACAGGACTTCAGTGACAAATTTAAGGAGAGTGCTGCATGCAATTTATCACTTCTGGCTACGTTCAAGGGAGAATAGGGGAGGGGCTCTATCGGAGGCCTTCCTGCTGTCCTTGGACGCAGAGAAGGCCTTCGATAGAGTTGAATGGGATTATTTGTTCTCTACACTTCAAAGCTATGGAATTAATGGTAGTTTCTTAGCATCGATTTGCAATGTTTACCATAAACCTATCGCTCATATCTTGGTTAACGGGGTTTTTTCCCCTACGATATCTCTTCATAGAGGAACAAGACAAGGCTGTCCACTCTCGCCACTTCTTTTTAATTTGGCTTTGGAGCCTCTTGCTATAAAACTGCGGGCTATGTTCCCAGGTCTAAATATCAATGGTGAGGCAATACATCTAGCATTACAGTGGGACCTCGGTTAACGAACGACTCGGTAAACGAAATTTCGGTTTACGAATGAAAATTCTTTAAAAAAAATGCTTTGGTTTACGAATTTTTTTCGCAATACGAAACAAGTGTCCCGGTTTGCCCCTCGGTTTACGAATTTTTTTTGCAATACGAAACAAGTGTCCCGGTTTGCCCCTGCATACTGAAGTGTGGGTAGCAGTGTGGAGGTGTTGGAGAGGTTTTGGAGCCATTTGCAGCAAGTTGTTGAGCCTTTTGGAGCCATTTGCAGCAAGTTGTGGAGCCTTTTGGAGCCATTGGCAGCAGGTTTTGGAGCCTTTTGGAGCCTTTTGCAGCAGGTTTTGGAGCCTTTATTTGACTTTTTTCTCACCTCCGGAACGCATTAATTGGTTTTCAATGCATTCCTATGGGAAACCGTGTTTCGATTTACAATTTTTTCGCAATACGAAACGTCCCGGAGAACGAATTAAATTCGTAAACCGAGGTCCCACTGTATATTCAGATGACATGTTGCTATTTGTTGAAAATCCAGCTTTGCATATTCCTAAAATGTTACAATCAATATCGGACTTCAGGAGCCTATCAGGCTACAGAATTAATACGGCTAAGTCAGAGATTTTATGGCTGCATAAAACTAATAACAACACTTTTAAATATCCTTTTAAAGAAGTTACTTCTTCATTCACTTACCTGGGTATTAGAATATCAAATAATCTTAACATAATATACAAATTAAATATTGCAAGACAATGCCTGGAATTAATCTCACTATTGGAACATTGGAAGAATCTTCCCCTTACATTAGCAGGTAAGGTGGCTTTGATAAAAATGGTGGTCCTTCCCAAACTTTTGTATCCTCTACTTATGCTCCCCTGTCTTATTATTAAAAGAGATTTAAACCTCTTAAATAAAGCAATAGCAATGTTTCTTTGGAAAGGAAAGAAACCCTGAATTGCTCTTAGGAAATTATATGCATGTTATTCAAGGGGAGGCTTAGGATTACCCAATTTTAAAATCTACAATTGGGCTGCGCTGGAACGAATAGTCATAGACTGGCAATTAAATACATATTTTTGCGAAAAAATCCTGGAAGAAGCAACCTTGGGAGAATGGAATCTCTCGTCTTTGCCTTTTATTTCTTTTAAAGATCTTCCAAAACAGGTACTTTTGCATATACTCTATGGGGATTCTGTCCGAGCTTGGCACTTAATTCATAAATTTACAAAACATCTTGTAATGTCTCCCAGATCCATTCCTTTTTTACATAACATCTATTTTCCAGCGGGTAAAGATTCAAAAGTGTTTCGGATATGGTAAACTAAAGGGTTAAAGACAATAGGAGACATGGTGGACCCCTTAAGTAAAAAACATAATTTATGCTTACCTGATAAATTTATTTCTCTTGTAATGTATCCAGTCCACGGATCATCCATTACTTGTGGGATATTCTCCTTCCCAACAGGAAGTTGCAAGAGGATCACCCACAGCAGAGCTGCTATATAGCTCCTCCCCTCACTGCCATATCCAGTCATTCGACCGAAACAAGACGAGAAAGGAGAAACCATAGGGTGCAGTGGTGACGGTAGTTTAATTAAAATTTAGACCTGCCTGAAAAGGACAGGGCGGCCCGTGGACTGGATACACTACAAGAGAAATAAATTTATCAGGTAAGCATAAATTATGTTTTCTCTTGTTAAGTGTATCCAGTCCACAGATCATCCATTACTTGTGGGATACCAATACCAAAGCTAAAGTACACGGATGATGGGAGGGACAAGGCAGGAACTTAAACGGAAGGAACCACTGCCTGTAGAACCTTTCTCCCAAAAACAGCCTCCGAAGAAGCAAAAGTATCAAATTTGGAAAATTTGGAAAAACAGAATTTATGCTTACCTGATAAATTACTTTCTCCAACGGTGTGTCCGGTCCACTGCGTCATCCTTACTTGTGGGATATTCTCTTCCCCAACAGGAAATGGCAAAGAGCCCAGCAAAGCTGGTCATATGATCCCTCCTAGGCTCCGCCTACCCCAGTCATTCGACCGACGTACAGGAGGAAATATGCATAGGAGAAACCATATGATACCGTGGTGACTGTAGTTAGAGAAAATAATTCATCAGACCTGATTAAAAAAAACAGGGCGGGCCGTGGACCGGACACACCGTTGGAGAAAGTAATTTATCAGGTAAGCATAAATTCTGTTTTCTCCAACATAGGTGTGTCCGGTCCACGGCGTCATCCTTACTTGTGGGAACCAATACCAAAGCTTTAGGACACGGATGAAGGGAGGGAGCAAATCAGGTCACCTAAATGGAAGGCACCACGGCTTGCAAAACCTTTCTCCCAAAAATAGCCTCTGAAGAAGCAAAAGTATCAAATTTGTAAAATTTGGCAAAAGTGTGCAGTGAAGACCAAGTCGCTGCCTTACAAATCTGGTCAACAGAAGCCTCGTTCTTGAAGGCCCATGTGGAAGCCACAGCCCTAGTGGAGTGAGCTGTGATTCTTTCAGGAGGCTGCCGTCCGGCAGTCTCATAAGCCAAATGGATAATGCTTTTAAGCCAAAAGGAAAGAGAGGTAGAAGTTGCTTTTTGACCTCTCCTTTTACCAGAATAGACAACAAACAAAGAAGAAGTTTGTCTGAAATCTTTAGTGGCCTCTAAATAGAATTTTAGAGCACGGACTACGTCCAAATTGTGTAACAAACGTTCCTTCTTTGAAACTGGATTCGGGCACAAAGAAGGTACAACTATCTCCTGGTTAATATTCTTGTTGGAAACAACTTTCGGAAGAAAACCAGGCTTAGTACGTAAAACCACCTTATCTGCATGGAACACCAGATAGGGCGGAGAACACTGCAGCGCAGATAACTCAGAAACTCTTCTAGCAGAAGAAATTGCAACCAAAAACAAAACTTTCCAAGATAATAACTTAATATCTACGGAATGTAAGGGTTCAAACGGAACCCCTTGAAGAACTGAAAGAACTAGATTAAGACTCCAGGGAGGAGTCAAAGGTCTGTAAACAGGCTTGATTCTAACCAGAGCCTGAACAAACGCTTGAACGTCTGGCACAGCTGCCAGCCTTTTGTGAAGTAAAACAGATAACGCAGAAATCTGTCCCTTCAGAGAACTTGCAGATAATCCCTTCTCCAAACCCTCTTGTAGAAAGGATAAAATCCTAGGAATTTTTATCTTGTTCCACGGGAATCCTTTAGATTCACACCAACAGATATATTTTTTCCATATCTTATGGTAAATTTTTCTAGTCACAGGCTTTCTAGCCTGAATCAGAGTATCAATTACAGAATCTGAAAACCCACGCTTTGATAAAATCAAGCGTTCAATCTCCAAGCAGTCAGTTGGAGAGAAACCAGATTCGGATGTTCGAATGGACCTTGAACAAGAAGGTCCTGTCTCAAAGGTAGCTTCCATGGTGGAGCCGATGACATATTCACCAGGTCTGCATACCAAGTCCTGCGTGGCCACGCAGGAGCTATCAAGATCACCGAAGCCCTCTCCTGGTTGATCCTGGCTACCAGCCTGGGAATGAGAGGAAACGGTGGGAAAACATAAGCTAGGTTGAAGGTCCAAGGTGCTACTAGTGCATCCACTAGAGTCGCCTTGGGATCCCTGGATCTGGACCCGTAACAAGGAACCTTGAAGTTCTGACGAGACGCCATCAGATCCATGTCTGGAATGCCCCATAATTGAGTTATTTGGGCAAAGATTTCCGGGTGGAGTTCCCACTCCCCCGGATGGAATGTCTGACGACTCAGAAAATCCGCTTCCCAATTTTCCACTCCTGGGATGTGGATTGCAGACAAGTGGCAGGAGTGATCCTCCGCCCATTGAATTATCTTGGTCACTTCCTCCATCGCCAGGGAACTCCTTGTTCCCCCCTGATGGTTGATATATGCAACTGTCGTCATGTTGTCTGATTGAAACCTTATGAATTTGGCCTTTGCTAGATGAGGCCAAGCTTTGAGAGCATTGAATATCGCTCTCAGTTCCAGAATGTTTATCGGGAGAAGAGATTCTTCCCGAGACCATAGACCCTGAGCTTTCAGGGGTTCCCAGACCGCGCCCCAGCCCACCAGACTGGCGTCGGTCGTGACAATGACCCACTCTGGTCTGCGGAAGCTCATTCCCTGTGACAGGTTGTCCAGGATTAGCCACCAACGGAGTGAATCTCTGGTCCTTTGATCTACTTGAATCGTCGGAGACAAATCTGTATAATCCCCATTCCACTGTCTGAGCATGCACAGTTGTAATGGTCTTACATGAATTCGTGCAAAAGGAACTATGTCCATTGCTGCAACCATCAATCCTATTACTTCCATGCACTGCGCTATGGAAGGACGAAGAACAGAATGAAGAACTTGACAAGAGCTTAGAAGTTTTGATTTTCTGACCTCTGTCAGAAAAATTCTCATTTCTAAGGAGTCTATTATTGTTCCCAAGAAGGGAACTCTTGTTGACGGGGAAAGAGAACTTTTTTCTATGTTTACTTTCCATCCGTGAGATCTGAGAAAGGCTAGGACGATGTCCGTATGAGCCTTTGCTTTTGACAGAGACGACGCTTGAATCAGGATGTCGTCCAAGTACGGTACTACTGCAATGCCCCTTGGTCTTAGAACCGCTAGAAGGGACCCTAGTACCTTTGTGAAAATTCTCGGAGCAGTGGCTAATCCGAATGGAAGTGCCACAAACTGGTAATGCTTGTCCAGAAAAGCGAACCTTAGGAACTGATGATGTTCCTTGTGGATAGGAATATGGAGGTACGCATCCTTTAAATCCACCGTGGTCATAAATTGACCTTCCTGGATGGTAGGAAGGATCGTTCGAATGGTTTCCATTTTGAACGATGGAACCCTGAGAAATTTGTTTAGGATCTTGAGATCTAGAATTGGTCTGAACGTTCCCTCTTTTTTGGGAACTATGAACAGGTTGGAGTAAAACCCCATCCCTTGTTCTCTTATTGGAACTGGATGAATTACTCCCATCCTTAACAGGTCTTCTACACAATGTAAGAATGCCTGTCTTTTTATTTGGTTTGAAGATAATTGAGACCTGTGGAACCTTCCCCTTGGGGGTAGTTCCTTGAATTCCAGGAGATAACCTTGAGAAACTATTTCTAGCGCCCAAGGATCCTGAACATCTCTTGCCCAGGCCTGAGCAAAGAGAGAAAGTCTGCCCCCCACAAGATCCGGTCCCGGATCGGGGGCCATCCCTTCATGCTGTTTTGGTAGCAGTGGCAGGCTTCTTGGCCTGCTTACCCTTGTTCCAGCCTTGCATCGGTCTCCAGGCTGGTTTGGGTTGAGAAGTATTACCCTCTTGCTTAGAGGATGTAGAAGCAGAGGCTGGTCCGTTTCTGCGAAAGGGACGAAAATTAGGCTTATTTCTAGCCTTAAAAGACCTATCCTGAGGAAGGGCGTGGCCCTTTCCTCCGGTGATGTCTGAAATAATCTCTTTCAAATCAGGACCAAACAGTGTTTTGCCCTTGAAAGGGATGTTAAGCAATTTTGTCTTGGAAGACACATCCGCTGACCAAGACTTTAGCCAGAGCGCTCTGCGCGCCACGATAGCAAACCCTGAATTTTTCGCCGCTAATCTCGCTAATTGCAAAGCGGCATCTAGAATAAAAGAGTTAGCCAATTTAAGTGCATGAACTCTGTCCATAACCTCCTCATACGAAGATTCTTTATCGAGCGACTTTTCTAGTTCTTCGAACCAGAAACACGCTGCCGTAGTGACAGGAACAATGCATGAAATTGGTTGAAGAAGGTAACCTTGCTGAACAAACATTCTTTTAAGCAAACCCTCTAATTTTTTATCCATAGGATCTTTAAAAGCACAACTATCTTCTATGGGAATAGTAGTGCGTTTGTTTAGAGTAGAGACCGCCCCCTCGACCTTAGGGACTGTCTGCCATAAGTCCTTTCTGGGGTCGACTATAGGAAATAATTTCTTAAATATAGGGGGAGGCACAAAAGGTATGCCGGGCCTTTCCCATTCCTTGTTTACTATGTCCGCCACCCGCTTGGGTATAGGAAAAACATCGGGGGGCACCGGAACCTCTAGGAACTTGTCCATCTTACATAATTTCTCTGGAATGACCAAATTGTCACAATCATCCAGAGTAGATAATACCTCCTTAAGCAGTGCGCGGAGATGTTCTAATTTAAATTTAAATGTTACAACATCAGGTTCAGCTTGTTGAGAAATTTTTCCTGAATCTGAAATTTCTCCCTCAGACAAAACCTCCCTCCTGGCCCCTTCAGATTGGTGTGAGGGTATGTCAGAACAGTTATCATCAGCGACCTCTTGCTCTTCAGTGTTTAAAACAGAGCAATCGCGCTTTCTTTGATAAGTAGGCATTTTAGATAAAATATTTGCAATAGAATTATCCATAACAGCCGTTAATTGTTGCATAGTAATAAGTATTGGCGCACTAGATGTACTAGGGGCCTCTTGTGTGGGCAAAACTGGTGTAGACACAGAAGGGGGTGATGCAGTACCATGCTTACTCCCCTCATCTGAAGAATCATCTTGGGCACTATTATTATCTGTGGCATCATTGTCCCTACTTTGTTTGGACACCATGTCACAATTATCACATATATTTAAATGGGGAGACACATTGGCTTTCATACATATAGAACATCGTTTATCTGATGGTTCAGACATGTTAAACAGGCTTAAACTTGTCAACAAAGCACAAAAAACGTTTTAAAATAAAACCGTTACTGTCACTTTAAATTTTAAACAGAACACACTTTATTACTGAATATGCGAAAAAGTATGAAGCAATTGTTCAAAATTCACCAAAATTTCACCACAGTGTCTTAAAGCCTTAAAAGTATTGCACACCAAATTTGAAAGCTTTAACCCTTAAAATAACGGAACCGGAGCCGTTTTTACATTTAACCCCTATACAGTCCCAGGAATCTGCTTTGCTGAGACCCAACCAAGCCCAGAGGGGAATACGATACCAAATGACGCCTTCTATAAGCTTTTTCAGTGGATCTTAGCTCCTCACACATGCATCTGCATGCCTTGCCTTCCAAAAACAACTGCGCATTAGTGGCGCGAAAATGAGGCTCTGCCTATGACTAGAGAAGGCCCCCATCTGAAAAAGGTGTCCATACAGTGCCTGCCGTTTTTTAACAACAATCCCCAAGATTATAATAACTATAAAGCGCTATAATCTGTCAAATATGCTTAGCAAGTAATCGTTTTAGCCCAGAAAAATGTCTACCAGTTTTTTAAGCCCTTATAAAGCCCTTATTCTTATACTTAATCTAAGAAAATGGCTTACCGGTCCCCATAGGGAAAATGACAGCCTTCCAGCATTACCAAGTCGTGTTAGAAATGTGGCCATCATACCTCAGGCAGAAAAGTCTGCCAACTGCTTCCCCCAACTGAAGTTACTTCATCTCAACAGTCCTGTGTGGAAACAGCAATCGATTTTAGTAACGTTTGCTAAAATCATCTTCCTCTCACAAACAGAAATCTTCTTCTCTTTTCTGTTTCAGAGTAAATAGTACATACCAGCACTATTTTAAAATAACAAACACTTGATTGAAGAATAAAAACTACATTTAAACACCAAAAAACTCTTAGCCATCTCCGTGGAGATGTTGCCTGTGCAACGGCAAAGAGAATGACTGGGGTAGGCGGAGCCTAGGAGGGATCATATGACCAGCTTTGCTGGGCTCTTTGCCATTTCCTGTTGGGGAAGAGAATATCCCACAAGTAAGGATGACGCCGTGGATCGGACACACCTATGTTGGAGAAAAGTATGAAGGGAAGACCAAGTTGCAGCCTTGCAAATCTGTTCAACAGAGGCCTCATTTTAAAAGGCCCAGGTGGAAGCCACAGCTCTAGTAGAATGAGCTGTAATCCTTTCAGGAGGCTGCTGTCCAGCAGTCTCATAGGCTAAACGGATTATACTCCGAAGCCAAAAAGAAAGAGAGGTTGCCGAGGCCTTCTGACCTCTCCTCTGTCCAGAGTAAACAACGAACAGGTTAGATGTTTGGCGAAAATCTTTAGTAGCCTGTAAGTAAAACTTCAAGGCACGGACTACGTCTAGATTATGCAAAAGACGTTCGTTCTTTGAAGAAGGATTAGGACATAATGATGGAACAACAATCTCTTGATTGATATTCTTGTTAGAAACCACCTTAGGTAAAAACCCAGGTTTTGTACGCAGAACAACTTTATCTGAATGAAAGATCAGATAAGGAGAATCACAATGTAAGGCAGATAACTCCGAGACTCTTCGAGCCGAGGAAATAGCCATCAGAAAAAGAACTTTCCATGAAAGAAGTTTCATATCAATAGAATGAAGGGGTTCAAACGGAACCCCTTAAAGAACTTTAAGAACCAAGTTTAAGCTCCATGGAGGATCAACAGGTTTAAACACAGGCTTAATATTAACTAAAGCCTGACAAAATGCCTGAACGTCTGGAACTTCTGCCAGACGCTTGTGTAAAAGAATAGACAGAGAATAAATCTGTCTCTTTAAAGAACTAGCTGATAATCCTTTGTCCAAACCCTCTTGGAGGAAGGACAATATCCTAGGAATCCTAACCCTACTCCCTGAGTAATTCTTGGATTCACCCCAATGAAGATATTTACGCCATATCTTGTGGTAAATTTTTCTGGTGACAGGCTTTCGTGCCTGTATTAAGGTATCAATTACTGACTCGGAAAAGCCACGCTTTGATAGGATCAGGCGTTCAATCTCCATGCAGTCAGTCTCAGAGAAAGTAGATTCGGATGATTGAAAGGACCTTGTATTAGAAGGTCTTGTCTCAGAGGCAGGGTCCATGGTGGAAAGGATGACATGTCCACTAGGTCTGCATACCAGGTCCTGCGTGGCCACGCAGGCGCTATCAATATCACCGATTCTCTTTCCTGTTTGATTTTGGCAATCAGGCGAGGGAGCAGAGGAAACGGTGGAAACACATAAGCCAGGTTGAAGAACCAAGGAGCTGCTAGAGCATCTATCAGTGCCGCTTCTGGATCCCTGGACCTGGATCCGTAACAAGGAAGCTTGGCGTTCTGGCGAGACGCCATGAGATCCAATTCTAGTTTGCCCCAACGGAGAACCAATTGAGCAAACACCCCCGGATGGAGTTCCAATTCCCCCGGATGAAAAGTCTGACAACTTAGAAAATCCGCCTCCCAGTTCTCTACACCTGGGATATGGATCGCTGACAGGTGGCAAGAGTGAGTCTCTGCCCAGCGAATTATCTTGGAGACTTCTGACATCGCTAGGGAACTCCTGGTTCCCCCTTGATGGTTGATGTAAGCCACAGTCGTGATGTTGTCCGACTGAAATCTGATTAACCTCAGTGTTGCTAGCTGAGGCCAAGCCAGAAGAGCATTGAATATTGCTCTTAACGCCAGAATATTTATTGGGAGGAGTTTCTCCTCCTGAGTCTATGAACCCTGAGCCTTCAGGGAGTTCCAGACTGCACCCCAACCTAGAAGGCTGGCATCTGTTGTTACAATTGTCCAATCTGGTCTGCGAAAGGTCATACCCTTGGACAGATGGGCCCGAGATAACCACCAGAGAAGAGAATCTCTGGTTTCCTGATACAGATTTAGTAGAGGGGACAAATCTGTGTAATCCCCATTCCACTGACTGAGCATGCATAATTGCAGCGGTCTGAGATGCAGGCGCGCGAATGGCACTATGTCCATCGCCGCTACCATTAAGCCGATTACTTCCATGCACTGAGCCACCGTGGGGCGCGAAATGGAGTGAAGAGCACGGCAAGCATTTAGAAGTTTTGATAACCTGGACTCCGTCAGGTAAATTTTCATTTCTACAGAATCTATTAGAGTCCCTAGGAAGGAAACCCTCGTGAGAGGAGATAGAGAACTCTTTTCTTCGTTCACTTTCCACCCATGCGACCTCAGGAATGCCAGAACTATCTCTGTATGAGATTTGGCAATTTGAAAGCTTGACGCCTGTATCAGGATATCGTCCAGGTAAGGAGCCACCGCTATGCCTCGCGGTCTTAGGACCGCCAGAAGTGAGTCCAGAACCTTTGTAAAAATTCTTGGGGCTGTAGCCAACCCAAATGGAAGAGCTACAAATTGGTAATGCCTGTCTAGAAAGGCAAACCTCAGGAACTGATGATGATTCTTGTGAATCGGAATGTGAAGGTAGGCATCCTTTAAGTCCACTGTGGTCATGTACTGACCCTCTTGGATCATGGGTAAAATGGTTCGAATAGTTTCCATCTTGAATGACGGAACTCTGAGGAATTTGTTAAGGATCTTTAAATCCAAAATTGGTCTGAAGGTTCCCTCTTTTTTGGGAACCACAAACAGATTTGAATAAAACCCCTGTCCTTGTTCCGTCCGCGGAACTGGATGGATCACTCCCATTACAAGGAGATCTTGTACGCATCTTAGGAATGCCTCTTTCTTTATCTGGTTTGCAGATAATCTTGAAAGGTGAAATCTCCCTTGTGGAGGAGAAGCTTTGAAGTCCAGAAGATATCCCTGAGATATGATCTCCAACGCCCAGGGATCCTGAACATCTCTTGCCAACGCCTGGGCGAAGAGAGAGTCTGCCCCCTACTAGATCCGTTGTCGGATAGGGGGCCGCTCCTTCATGCTGTCTTAGAGGCAGCAGCAGGCTTTCTGCTTGCCCTTGTTCCAGGACTGGTTAGGTTTCCAGGCCTGTTTGGATTGAGCAAAAGTTCTCTCTTGTTTTGAAGCAGAGGAAGTTGATGCTGCACCTGCCTTGAAATTTCGAAAGGCACGGAAATTAGACTGTTTGGCCTTTGATTTGGCCCTGTCCTGAGGAAGGGTATGACCCTTACCTCCAGTAATGTCAGCAATAATTTCTTTCAAACCAGGCCAGAATAAGGTCTGCCCCTTGAAAGGAATGCTGAGTAATTTAGACTTTGAAGTCACATCAGCTGACCAGGATTTGAGCCATAGCGCCCTACGCGCCTGGATGGCGAATCCAGAATTCTTAGCCGTTAGTTTAGTCAAATGAACAATGGCATCAGAAACAAATGAGTTAGCTAGCTTAAGAGTTCTAAGCTTGTCAACAATTTCAGTCAATGGAGCTGTATGGATGGCCTCTTCCAGGGCCTCAAACCAGAATGCCGCCGCAGCAGTGACAGGCGCAATGCATGCAAGGGGCTGTAAAATAAAACCTTGTTGAATAAACATTTTCTTAAGGTAACCCTCTAATTTTTTATCCATTGGATCTGAAAAAGCACAACTGTCCTCAACCGGGATAGTGGTACGCTTTGCTAAAGTAGAAACTGCTCCCTCCACCTTAGGGACAGTCTGCCATAAGTCCCGTGTAGTGGCATCTATTGGAAACATTTTTCTAAATATAGGAGGTGGGGAAAAGGGCACACCGGGCCTATCCCACTCCTTACTAATAATTTCTGTAAGCCTTTTAGGTATTGGAAAAACATCAGTACTCACCGGCACTGCATAGTATTTATCCAGCCTACACAATTTCTCTGGCACTGCAATTGTGTCACAGTCATTCAGAGCAGCTAATACCTCCCCAAGCAATACACAGAGGTTCTCAAGCTTAAATTTAAAATTAGAAATCTCTGAATCAGGTCTCCCCGATTCAGAGACGTCACCCACAGACTGAAGCTCTCCGTCCTCAGGTTCTGCATATTGTGACGCAGTATCAGACATGGCTCTTACAGCATCTACGCGCTCTGTATCTCGTCTAACCTCAGAGCTATCTTTGCCTCTCAATTCAGGCAATCTGGATAATACCTCTGACAGGGTATTATTCATGATTGCAGCCATGTCCTGCAAAGTAATCGCTATGGGCGTCCCTGATGTACTTGGCGCCATATTAGCGTGCGTCCCTTGAGCGGGAGGCGAAGGGTCCAACACGTGGGGAGAGTTAGTCGGCATAACTTCCCCCTCGACAGACCCCTCTGGTGACAATTCTTTTATAGATAAAGACTGATCTTTACTGTTTAAGGTGAAATCAATACATTTAGCACACATTCTCCTATGGGGCTCCACCATGGCTTTTAAACATAATGAACAAGTATCCTCTGTTTCAGACATGTTTGTACAGACTAGCAATGAGACTAGCAAGCTTGGAAAACACTTTAAAGCAAGTTAAAAAGCAATATAAAAAAACTTTACTGTGCCTTTAAGAGAAACAAATTTTGACAAAATTTGAAATAACAGTGAAAAAAGGCAGTTACACTAACAAAATTTATACAGTGTATGTAACAAGTCAGCAGAGCATTGCACCCACTTGCAAATGGATGATTAACCCCTTAATAACAAAAACAGAATAATAAATGACAAAAACGTTTTTTAAACACAGTCACAACAACTGCCACAGTCTACTGTGATTGTTACCCTCCTCAAACACGACTTAGAAGCCTTTTGAGCCCTTCAGATATGTCCTGTATCATGCAGAGGGAAGCTGAATGTCTCTGTCAGTATTTTTATCTGCACAGAAAAGCACTAAAATAGGCCCTTCCCACTCATATTGCAACAGTGGAAAGCCTGTTACTAGGCAAAAATCAAGCCAGCCATGTGGAAAAAAACTAGGCCCCAATAAGTTTTGTCACCAAACATATATAAAAATGATTAACATGCCAGGAAACGTTTTATATTACACTTTTATAAGAGTATGTATCTCTGTTAATAAGCCTGATACCAGTCGCTATCACTGCATTTAAGGCTTAACTTACATTAATCCGGTATCAGCAGCATTTTTCTAGCAAATTCCATCCCTAGAAATATGTTAACTGCACATACCTTATTACAGGAAAACCTGCACGCTATTCCCCCTCTGAAGTTACCTCACTCCTCAGAATATGTGAGAACAGCAATGGATCTTAGTTACTTCTGCTAAGATCATAGAAATCACAGGCAGATTCTTCTTCTAATGCTGCCTGAGATGAAACAGTACACTCCGGTACCATTTAAAAATAACAAACTTTTGATTGAAGTTAAAAAAATAACTATAATACACCACTCTCCTCTTACTACGTCCATCTTTGTTGAGAGTTGCAAGAGAATGACTGGATATGGCAGTGAGGGGAGGAGCTATATAGCAGCTCTGCTGTGGGTGATCCTCTTGCAACTTCCTGTTGGGAAGGAGAATATCCCACAAGTAATGGATGATCCGTGGACTGGATACACTTAACAAGAGAAATATTCTTAATTTCACTCACTACAAAGCAGATTTGATATCCCAAACACGCAGTTCTTTGCTTTTTTACAAGCACGGCACTATGTCTCTAGCATGATAGAGAAAGATGTTCAGTTCTGGGATCCACCGTTTTTTGACCTACCTCAAAAGACTTTTAGCAGGCTCTTTCTCCCTATCAGGAATATATCAAACCATGAATTGTAAGGGAGAACTGGCAGTTATGGATGAAATAGTGGACAGATGGGGTGCGGACATCAGGGAGGATGTAGGACCCGCCTGAATTAGACAGTCTGAATATGGTGAGGAAAGCAACTCTGTCTATGACTCTTAGAGAATCACAGATAAGAATGTGGCATTGTGACTACATAACACCGCGTAGACTATCAAAATGGAATCCAAGCTGCATAAATGCATGCATAAAATGTGGCCTTGGAAATGCAAATTTTATACATCATTTCCTAACCTGTCCAAAGATAAATTGCTTCTGGCAAAAAATTCGGTATTGGACTAAGCAATGTTTTAAAATCGATCTTGGATTAGAGATCCCACAGATATGTTTCTTACGATGGGACAGAGTGAAACTTGAAAAACAGAATTTATGCTTACCTGATAAATTACTTTCTCCAACGGTGTGTCCGGTCCATGGCGTCATCCTTACTTGTGGGAATATCTCTTCCCCAACAGGAAATGGCAAAGAGTTCCAGCAAAGCTGGCCATATAGTCCCTCCTAGGCTCCGCCCACCCCAGTCATTCGACCGACGGACAGGAGGAAAAAATAGGAGAAACCATATGGTACCGTGGTGACTGTAGTTAGAGAAAATAATTCATCAGACCTGATTAAAAAAACCAGGGCGGGCCGTAGACCGGACACACCGTTGGAGAAAGTAATTTATCAGGTAAGCATAAATTCTGTTTTCTCCAACATTGGTGTGTCCGGTCCACGGCGTCATCCTTACTTGTGGGAACCAATACCAAAGCTTTAGGACACGGATGAAGGGAGGGAGCAAATCAGGTTACCTAAACGGAAGGCACCACGGCTTGCAAAACCTTTCTCCCAAAAAACAGAATTTATGTTTACCTGATAAATTACTTTCTCCAACGGTGTGTCCGGTCCACGGCGTCATCCTTACTTGTGGGATATTCTCTTCCCCAACAGGAAATGGCAAAGAGCCCAGCAAAGCTGGTCACATGATCCCTCCTAGGCTCCGCCTACCCCAGTCATTCGACCGACGTTAAGGAGGAATATTTGCATAGGAGAAACCATATGATACCGTGGTGACTGTAGTTAAAGAAAATAAATTATCAGACCTGATTAAAAAACCAGGGCGGGCCGTGGACCGGACACACCGTTGGAGAAAGTAATTTATCAGGTAAACATAAATTCTGTTTTCTCCAACATAGGTGTGTCCGGTCCACGGCGTCATCCTTACTTGTGGGAACCAATACCAAAGCTTTAGGACACGGATGAAGGGAGGGAGCAAATCAGGTCACCTAAATGGAAGGCACCACGGCTTGCAAAACCTTTCTCCCAAAAACAGCCTCAGAAGAAGCAAAAGTATCAAACTTGTAAAATTTGGTAAAAGTGTGCAGTGAAGACCAAGTCGCTGCCCTACATATCTGATCAACAGAAGCCTCGTTCTTGAAGGCCCATGTGGAAGCCACAGCCCTAGTGGAATGAGCTGTGATTCTTTCAGGAGGCTGCCGTCCGGCAGTCTCGTAAGCCAATCTGATGATGCTTTTAATCCAAAAAGAGAGAGAGGTAGAAGTTGCTTTTTGACCTCTCCTTTTACCAGAATAAACAACAAACAAGGAAGATGTTTGTCTAAAATCCTTTGTAGCATCTAAATAGAATTTTAGAGCGCGAACAACATCCAAATTGTGCAACAAACGCTCCTTCTTCGAAACAGGTTTTGGACACAAAGAAGGCACGACTATCTCCTGGTTAATGTTTTTGTTAGAAACAACTTTCGGAAGAAAACCAGGTTTAGTACGTAAAACCACCTTATCTGCATGGAACACCAGATAAGGAGGAGAACACTGCAGAGCAGATAATTCTGAAACTCTTCTAGCAGAAGAAATTGCAACCAAAAACAAAACTTTCCAAGATAATAACTTAATATCAACGGAATGTAAGGGTTCAAACGGAACCCCCTGAAGAACTGAAAGAACTAAGTTGAGACTCCAAGGAGGAGTCAAAGGTTTGTAAACAGGCTTGATTCTAACCAGAGCCTGAACAAAGGCTTGAACATCTGGCACAGCTGCCAGCTTTTTGTGAAGTAACACAGACAAGGCAGAAATCTGTCCCTTCAAGGAACTTGCAGATAACCCTTTCTCCAATCCTTCTTGGAGAAAAGATAGAATCTTAGGAATCTTTACCTTGTCCCAGGGGAATCCTTTAGATTCACACCAACAGATATATTTTTTCCATATTTTGTGGTAAATTTTTCTAGTTACAGGCTTTCTGGCCTGAACAAGAGTATCAATAACAGAATCTGAGAACCCTCGTTTTGATAAAATCAAGCGTTCAATCTCCAAGCAGTCAGCTGGAGTGAGACCAGATTCGGATGTACGAACGGACCTTGAACAAGAAGGTCTCGTCTCAAAGGTAGCTTCCATGGTGGAGCCGATGACATATTCACCAGATCTGCATACCAAGTCCTGCGTGGCCACGCAGGAGCTATCAAGATCACCGACGCCCTCTCCTGATGGATCCTGGCTACCAGCCTGGGGATGAGAGGAAACGGCGGGAATACATAAGCTAGTTTGAAGGTCCAAGGTGCTACTAGTGCATCTACTAGAGTCGCCTTGGGATCCCTGGATCTGGACCCGTAGCAAGGAACCTTGAAGTTCTGACGAGAGGCCATCAGATCCATGTCTGGAATGCCCCACAGTTGAGTGATTTGGGCAAAGATTTCCGGATGGAGTTCCCACTCCCCCGGATGCAATGTCTGACGACTCAGAAAATCCGCTTCCCAATTTTCCACTCCTGGGATGTGGATTGCAGACAGGTGGCAGGAGCGAGTCTCCGCCCACTGAATAATTTTGGTCACTTCTTTCATCGCCAGGGAACTCCTTGTTCCCCCCTGATGATTGATATACGCAACAGTCGTCATGTTGTCTGATTGGAATCTTATGAATCTGGCCTTTGCAAGCTGAGGCCAAGCCCTGAGAGCATTGAATATCGCTCTTAGTTCCAGAATGTTTATCGGGAGAAGAGACTCTTCCCGAGACCATAGTCCCTGAGCTTTCAGGGATTCCCAGACCGCGCCCCAGCCCACTAGACTGGCGTCGGTCGTGTACTACTTCCATGCACTGAACTATGGAAGGACGTGGAACAGAATGAAGAACTTGACAAGCGCTTAGAAGTTTTGACTTTCTGACATCTGTCAGAAAAATCCTCATTTCTAAGGAATCTATTATTGTTCCCTAGAAGGAAACTCTTGTTGACGGAGACAGAGAACCTTTTTCTATGTTCACCTTCCATCCGTGAGATCTGAGAAAGGCCAGATCGATGTCTGTATGAGCCTTTGCTTTTGAAAGGGACGACGCTTGTATTAGAATGTCGTCCAAGTAAGGTACTACTGCAATGCCCCTCGGTCTTAGAACCGCTAGAAGGGACCCGAGTACCTTTGTGAAAATCCTTGGAGCAGTGGCTAATCCGAATGGGAGGGCCACAAACTAGTAATGTTTGTCCAGAAAGGCGAACCTTAGGAACTGATGATGTTCTTTGTGGATAGGAATATGTAGGTACGCATCCTTTAGATCCACGGTAGTCATAAATTGACCTTCCTGGATAGTGGGTAGAATCGTTCGAATGGTTTCCATTTTGAACGATGGTACCCTGAGAAATTTGTTTAGGATCTTTAAATCCAGAATTGGTCTGAAGGTTCCCTCTTTTTTGGGAACTACGAACAGATTTGAGTAAAATCCCATTCCTTGTTCCGTCATTGGAACTGGGTGTATCACTCCCATCTTTAACAGGTCTTATACACAATGTAAGAACGCCTGTCTCTTTATTTGGTTTGAGGATAAGTAAGACATGTGGAACCTTCCCCTTGGGGGTAGTTCCTTGAATTCCAGAAGATAACCCTGAGAAACTATTTCTAGCGTCCAGGGATCCTGAACATCTCTTGCCCAAGCCTGAGCAAAGAGAGAGAGTCTGCCCCCCACTAGATCCGGTCCCGGATCGGGGGCTACTCCTTCATGCTGTCTTGTTAGCAGCAGCAGGCTTCTTGGCCTGCTTACCCTTGTTCCAGCCTTGCATCGGTTTCCAGGCTGGTTTGGACTGTGAGGCATTACCCTCTTGCTTAGAGGATGCAGAATTAGAGGCCGGTCCGTTCCTGAAATTACGAAAGGAACGAAAATTAGACTTATTCTTGGCCTTGAAAGGCCTATCTTGTGGGAGGGCGTGGCCCTTTCCCCCAGTGATGTCTGATATAATCTCTTTCAATTCTGGTCCAAAGAGAGTTTTACCCTTGAAGGGGATGTTAAGCAATTTTGTCTTGGATGATACATCCGCTGACCAAGACTTTAGCCAAAGCGCTCTGCGCGCCACAATTGCAAACCCTGAATTTTTCGCCGCTAATCTAGCTAATTGCAAAGCGGCATCTAAAATAAAAGAGTTAGCCAACTTAAGTGCGTGAACTCTGTCCATAACCTCCTCATATGGAGTCTCTCTACTGAGCGACTTTTCTAGTTCCTCGAACCAGAACCACGCTGCTGCAGTGACAGGAACAATGCACGAAATGGGTTGTAGAAGGTAACCTTGCTGTACAAAAATCTTTTTAAGCAAACCCTCCAATTTTTTATCCATAGGATCTTTGAAAGCACAATTATCCTCGATAGGAATAGTAGTGCGCTTGTTTAGAGTAGAAACTGCCCCCTCGACCTTAGGGACTGTCTGCCATAAGTCCTTTCTGGGGTCGACCATAGGAAATAATTTCTTAAATATAGGAGGGGGAACAAAAGGTATGCCGGGCTTCTCCCACTCCTTATTCACTATGTCCGCCACCCGCTTGGGTATAGGAAAAGCGTCGGGGTGCACCGGAACCTCTAGGAACTTGTCCATCTTGCATAATTTTTCTGGAATGACCAAGTTGTCACAATCATCCAGAGTAGATAACACCTCCTTAAGCAGTGCGCGGAGGTGCTCTAATTTAAATTTAAATGTCACAACATCAGGTTCAGCCTGTTGAGAAATTTTTCCTGAATCTGAAATTTCCCCATCTGACAAAACCTCCCTCATGGCCCCTTCAGATTGGTGTGAGGGTATGACAGAACAATTATCATCAGCGCCCTCCTGCTCTTCAGTGTTTAAAACAGAGCAATCGCGCTTTCTCTGATATGCAGGCATTTTGGATAAAATATTTGCTATGGAGTTATCCATTACAGCCGTCAATTGTTGCATGGTAATAAGCATTGGCGCGCTAGAAGTACTAGGGGCCTCCTGCGTGGGCAAAACTGGTATAGACACAGAAGGAGATGATGTAGAACCATGTCTACTCCCTTCATCTGATGAATCATCTTGGGCAACTTCATTATCTGTGACGGTACTGTCCTTACTTTGTTTGGACGCTATGGCACAATTATCACACAATTTTGAAGGGGGAGACACATTGACTTTCATACATATAGAACATAGCTTATCTGAAGGCACAGACATGTTAAACAGGCTTAAACTTGTCAATAAAGCACAAAAACCGTTTTAAAACAAAACCGTTACTGTCTCTTTAAATTTTAAACAGAGCACACTTTATTACTGAATATGTGAAAAAATATGAAGGAATTGTTCAAAATTTACCAAACTTTCACCACAGTGTCTTAAAGCATTAAAAGTATTGCACACCAAATTTCAGAGCTTTAACCCTTAAGATAACGAAACCGGAGCCGGTTACAGATTTAACCCCTATACAGTCCCAGCTACAGCCTTTGCTGTGACTTTACCAAGCCCAGAGGGGAATACGATACCAAATGACGCCTTCTAGGAACTTTTCCAACTACTTTCAGGTCCTCACACATGCATCTGCATGTCTTGCTCTCAAAAACAACTGCGCAGTAATGGCGCGAAAATGAGGCTCAGCCTACAACTGGGAAGGCCCTTCCTGACTGGAAAGGCCCTTCCTGACTCTCTTTTTATTTATGCAAATTATGACATTTTGGGAGGTCTCCCTAAGTGTGATGCGGGAATCCAGACGTGGACCCATTGCTCAGTGTGCCTAGAGGGATATGGCTGCACCTCACTGACGAGGCCCACAATAGGCCGAAACGTACGTCTGGGGTTTTGCTGTTTCTCTCGTTCAGAGAAGGATTGCCTGGTATTTCGGGGCTGGACTGTACTGTGAAGTCAGGATCAGACTGATATGCTTCAGGAACGTTTTTCTCTGTGAAAGGCACATGTTGAGCAAAAAGAGGCTGCTTCTTGGGTGGTAACTAGCCATAGAACAAGCTATTATGCTATTGTTCGTTTCCAGGTTGAGCGCTTCTCTCTTTTTATTTATGCAAATTATGACATTTTGGGAGGTCTCCCTAAGTGTGATGCGGGAATCCAGACGTGGACCCGTTGCTCAGTGTGCCTAGAGGGATATGGCTGCACCTCACTGACGAGGCCCACAATAGGCCGAAACGTACGTCTGGGGTTTTGCTGTTTCTCTCGTTCAGAGAAGGATTGCCTGGTATTTCGGGGCTGGACTGTACTGTGAAGTCAGGATCAGACTGATATGCTTCAGGAAAGTTTTTCTCTGTGAAAGGCACATGTTGAGCAAAAAGAGGCTGCTTCTTGGGTGGTAACTAGCCATAGAACAAGCTATTATGCTATTGTTCGTTTCCAGGTTGAGCGCTTCTCTCTTTTTATTTATGACTGGAAAAGGTGTCTAACATAGTGCCTGACGTTAAAAAACATTCCCCAAGTTTATGTGTGAATTATCAGCATAAACATGTATAAAATAACCAAATAAAGCAATCGATTTAGCCCATAAAAGTGTCTACCAGTTTTATAGCCCATATTAAGCCCTTTATTCTGTTTGAGACTAAGAAAATGGCTTACCGGTCCCCATGAGGGGAAATGACAGCCTTCCAGCATTACACAGTCTTGTTAGAAATATGGCTAGTCATACCTTAAGCATAAAAGTCTGCTAACTGTTTCCCCCAACTGAAGTTACTTCATCTCAACAGTCCTATGTGGAAACAGCAATCGATTTTAGTTACTGTCTGCTAAAATCATCTTCCTCTCACAAAATCTTCATCTTTTTCTGTTTCAGAGTAAATAGTACATACCAGCACTATTTTAAAATAACAAACTCTTGATAGTAGAATAAAAAAACTACAACTAAACACCACATACTCTTAACCATCTCCGTGGAGATGTTGCCTGTGCAACGGCAAAGAGAATGACTGAGGTGGGCGGAGCCTAGGAGGGACTATATGGCCAGCTTTGCTGGGACTCTTTGCCATTTCCTGTTGGGGAAGAGATATTCCCACAAGTAAGGATGACGCCATGGACCGGACACACCAATGTTGGAGAAATCAATCTCTTTTGACAATGATTATATTACAAGCTCGCAAATGTATTCTGGACTCATGGACGGTCAAGGCTGCTCCCACCATTCCACAATTAAAGAACAGATTAATAAAACAGTTATTTATTGAACAGTATGATGCTAAATCAGATATTACAAATAGATCAGAGGGCTTTCCTAAAAAATGGAAACCTTATATAGAAATCTTAGAGATCTCAGTACAAAAACAAATTCTAAAACCATTTGCTCAGACTGAATTAATATTTAGTCAATACTGAGGGGAGAGTGGTGAAGTTTAGAGGATCTTTAGTAATGGTGGTGGGATTACGTTCACGTTCATGAAGGCGGGGCGAGGGGGTTTAAGATATTTATTTGGTTGGTTTTTTTTTGTTTGTTTGTTTTTTGTTTTTTTCTCTCCCCGGTTTTAAGAGACAACGTTGATAGATAACTGGTCTCACATTCAATGTGATAAGATAAACACTAACTATTGTAGAAACGTTTTATGAAGTTTGAAGATAAAGCAATCTCTCTCTCCAAATATGATAGGATAAACTAAGGGTATTGGCTAGAACCAGAAACAGTACATTATTTACTAAGATAAAATGACCTAGCTGTTGTTATTTTTCTTTTTTTACTTTACTTTTTTTTTTTTTCACTTTTTCCTTCTCTCTTTTTGTTTTTTTGATATGTTATGTACTCTCAGTGTCTGATAAGGAACGTATATTATTTTCCGTTCATGTATGCGCAATATGATTATCTTTAATAAAAAAAAAAAATTGAAAAAAATTATCGGCTAGATTACAAGTTTTGTCGGTAAAGCCGTGCGTTGCTAATGCTCCTTTTTTTTCCAGCGATCACTTTAAACAAACGCTGGTATTACAAGTTTTCTGAATGGCTGCGTTAGCCTCAGAAAAAAAGTGAGCGTTGAGCAAATATAGCGCCACTTCTCCCTGTAATACCAACATTGCTTACGGTAGCGGTGAGCTGGCTAAAACGTGCTCGTGCACGATTTCCCCATAGGAAACAATGGGGCTGAGACGGCTGAAAAAAAACCTAACATATGCAAAAAAGCAGCGTTCAGTTCCTAACGCAGCCCCATTGTTTCCTATGGGGAAATACTTTCTAAGTCTACACCTAACACCCTAACATGAACCCTGAGTCTAAACACCCCTAACCTTACACTTATTAACCCCTAATCTGCCGCTCCGGACACCGCCGCCACCTACATTATACCTATGAACCCCTAATCTGCTGCCCTAACATCGCCGACACCTACATTATAGTTATTAACCCCTAATCTGCCGCCCCCAACGTCGCCGCCACCTAACTACAATTATTAACCCCTAATCTGCCGACCGGACATCGCCGCCACTATAATAAATGTATTAACTCCTAAACCGCCACACTCCTGCCTCGCAAACACAAAAAAAATTGTTATTAACCCCTAATCTGCCGTCAATAACATAGCCGCCACCTACCTACAATTATTAAACCCTAATCTGCCTCCCCCAACGTCACCGCTACTATATTAAAAGGTATTAACCCCTAAACCTAAGTCTAACCCTAACCCTAACACCCCCCTAACTTAAATCTATTTTTAATACATCTAAATAAAATTAAATAAATTATTCCTATTTAAAACTAAATACTTACCTATAAAATAAACCATAAGATAGCTACAATATAACTAATAGTTACATTGTAGCTATTTTAGGATTTATATTTATTTTACAGGCAACTTTGTATTTATTTCAACTAGGTACAATAGTTATTAAATAGTTAATAACTATTTAATAGTTACCTAGTTAAAATAATTACAAAATTACAAG